>NC_081407.1:655909461-656209461 GCF_030272615.1 Cryptomeria japonica | reverse complement strand
GATGCAAATTAATTTTTTAATGGCAATCCGTACTGTATGAAAGACCATATGACCTAGGAGGAATTTCTTTTGCGTTAGAAGTTACTTTCTCCAATTTCAACTTTTGAATAGTTGATTTTTAGGTTTTTGGGCCTTCTAAGTATGATGGCAAGGTTTGTTTCGGCCTTAAGTGCTTCGATTTGATAGCTACCTTCTGGAATCATGCTTCACACCCTCCTTTGCAATTTGGTCTTCGAATTTTTGAATTCGGTGAAACAAAAGCCAATGTTGACTTTCTCAAGCCTCTGGACTCTATGGAAAAGCTGAAAATGCCTTCAGGATTACCAAAAAGCTGCAATCACCTAGATCTCACAAGAATACAAATATGCAAAATAGAGTACACAAATGCTTTTTTTCCTCTAAATTAGATTCTCCATATCATCTGAGGATTCAAGAGAAGAGCATATTGGATTTTTGAGAAATACACTAGCTTTGCATCAGTCTCAAATCTGTCAAAATTAGATAATAAAATGAACTATATTAAACAAATCCACTCCGATATCACGTTAGATTTTGTAAGAAGCAAGAACTCAGCTAGGATCTGATGTGGATCGTAGATCACACACAACTCCAATTGATAGATGATTGATCATCAATATAGTGGAATGGAGAGAGAATATTGAAAGAGAGAAAATAGAATTTTGAGAATACTCACGTTACTCTCACTGGACTAGTCACCGAACAAATCTAGGCGAGAGAAGAGTGTTGTATATACGGCAAAATATGAGCATATACATCCAAGAGGTGCATTAACTCCAATACCCATAAAAGGTTGGAGATTTTACCTACTTTGTTGATGTCAAAACACGTGGCATAACATATTCGGATAGAGACAAAATAGTGGTTATGAGAGGTGGCACAAAATCTGAAAAAGGGTATGTAACTCAACGTGTGTGGAAGAGAGTGACACATGTAGCTAATGGATTTCACCATGTGTCCTCATATTAACCATGTCTAATATGACCTAAGCAAACTTAATAATACGCGTAGGAAAAAATAAAAATCCCCAAACATAAGGAAAATAAAATACCTACACTAACATCATTTGGTTCCATTAGTTAATCTTTAGCTCAATTCATTAATTGCGAATTGTAAATGCTTGTTGTCTTCGTCATTGTAAGTTACTTTCAGTCATTTCATCACCAAGTCTCTTAATGTTCAATTTGTTGGCCAATGGACATGAATCATTAATTTTATCGTTGAATTCAAAATAATTTAAAAAAACAGAAAATATTTTTGTTTGCTTGGCGAAAGTACTCTCATAAATTTAAATGTATTTTATGTTTTAATCAGAATTTCATACTGAGCTTTTCCAAAATTTCCTTACTCTGAGAATTATGGATGCAGTTTATTAAATGGGGAAAGGACAGACAGAAAGAACGAAATTATATTAACTACCACAAGTGAGGAAAATAGGTGTAATGGACTGCCTTATTTGCTACAATTTCTTCAAACAGTTGTTATACGCTCTGCTTGTGTTCTGATTTTTTCCTTTTCAATGTAAGGGTAGTGGTTTTGCTGAAACCTGGTGCGTTTGTAGTTTATAGTTTGGAGCATACATAACATTCCAACATATATATATGTTTCATAGTCACATACAAAATAGTTTGGAAGACCAATATAGCCAATAAATATTCAAACTACAAATATTTTCCAGTGGAAACTCAAGGTACAAATTTCAAAATGTTGAAATACACAGCTTCTTAAGGAACACTATCCCAAACATAAGCAACTAATGAACCTGGAATGACTTGATGATGCTCAGTGGCAGATCACCCTTTGACAGCCAAATACCACGATTTTCCTTCAGCAATCTGCCACACTGTTGCTTCAACTACGACCTGTTAATACAATGCGGCTGCTCATATATGGCGCCCAACTCACCATTAATATTCCAGCAAAGATAATGAGTTTGTATTCCTTCCAAATGCCAGCCTGTGACACTTCTAGCAGTTCCTATGGCTTATTCCATGGACCATGACCTGCTCTCTCAATGACTTCGGCTGCTAGCTAGATATCAACCCCCATGTCTCCAACAGGTTAAACAAGCTGAGAACACCAATAATGCATAGAGGAATCCTTTGTGTTCAAAATCGCGCTGACTGGGAATGCATAACTTCAGCGCTGAGGATGGAGGTCACTTTCACGAACTAGGGACTGTGATCTCTATCTGTGGCTGTTATAACTGGCCATTCAAAACTTAAATCGAACCTTCCCTGTTGGTCATTAACCAGTCCACAACAACAAGCTTTAACGCTGGTACTCAAAATACCTGTGTGCTGTGACTTCTGTCAAGCTGAGCCTACACCATCAAACTGTAATACTACGCTCATTGTTTCTAACAGTGCCAATTTGTCTTAAAATCTCCCAGACCTGGTCTTTCACAGGCGTGAGAAATGCTGCAAGAGAGGGTGTACGTCCTCCATTGCTTGAGAATCTCCAGATTTCTTCAGAAACTCAAACTTCCAGAAATCACAATTCCCAAGATGAACAAATCTGCATTAAATGCTCTTATTTATCACTTCATTTGGGCACACTTCCCAATACACCACAAATGTGGGATAAATGAATGATATAATAAAATATTATTATCCCCTTATGTCTCCACAAAGAAAGAGCACTTTTAATTTTTCCCCTTTAACATTAGTCTCAGCATAAAATAATCACTAAAGTTAAATATTTAAATTTAACTTTAAGAACATTTAATTTATTGCCCAATTAATTAATGGCCCATTAAATTAACAATCTAGATGAAGAATTAAATGCACCAAAATATTGACAACCAAAATTGCTTCAAAAATTACCAGACACTGAGCCATAACTGACTTACTATAAATAGTAAGTATCTGGAAAACCCGCCAAAACACCTCCAATTGGCCTAAAACTGAAATTGCCTAGGCCAAATCCTTCACCGATCCCTGTAAAGTCCTGGTTAGCCCCCAGGACCATGGGAAGATGGGCTAAGGACAAATCACCTCACGGCTGCTAAAAAGGGGACATTACAATAGGTTAATGGGACTCAGAAATACAACTAGAGTTGGTAGCAAGAGGAAGCCAAAAAGTGGCATCAAATAAGCTAAAATCTAAAAGATAACTAAATGCAAAACAGAGTCGTCCTCATGAACAAAAGAGTGGTAAACAGAAGTACATATATCAAATAAATGAAGCCAAGAATAAGGCAGTATATGTAGGAATCGTGCCTACATGGTTTTTCAAGTATGATCATGAATCAAGAAAAAAATGTTCAGAATATGTGAAAAAATAACTGACCTCTGAAACATATCACTTATAAGCTGCCATAGAGAAACCTGAAATCCAACAGTAATACAATATTGTCCTGTTTTCTTCTTGTAGAAATCCAGTCAAATGAAATTTCACTAAGAAGCATCATTGACGGTACTGTGTAGGATTCAACATAATACATTTTAAATGTGCAGCTGCTATACAAATCTGGTTTTCAATAGAGATATAATTTGGAACAGGTCACTTACCAGCAACTGTTATCCAATGGGCTATAGATAATGATGAGTTTCATGCTTTATTGTGGCAATTGAAAATGTGTCTAAATATTTACTACAACTAAATAACAACTTTAATAAAGGAATGCAGTGAATATTAAATTTAGATCTAAAGCAGTGGTCCCATGGAGGTTGTTCACAGTAATATTCTGAGTGGGTGCTTCTGAGCAAAAGTTTGAGCTCCTTAGAGGAAAATTGTCCCATGAAACACACATTTTAAGCTCTGTACTGTGGTTTTGAAGGATTCTGCATTCAAAACCACCCATAGATAACTTAAGAAAACAAATCCACCACATATTGGCAGATCTCTCCATGGAACAGTGTCTTAATGTACCTCCAGATAATATTAACTGAATTATAAAGTATGCAAATTTAAATTTTCTTAATATTTGAAGACCATGCACCTAAAATGTATTCTCTAATGAACACTTGCAAATACACCTGAGGATGGAGAAAACATCAGTTATTATTGAACTGGGGCTGGTGAATGGAGAAAACATCAGTTATGAACAGAAATTCTGTGATTAAAATGCTGGCAGACTAAAAGGGCCATGATGGGACTGAAATGGATTGTTCTGGTGAGGTTGCAACTCAGCCTTTATAATTTGCTTATTTCAACATATTGTCTAAATTCAACCTGCTTCCAGTAAGTAACACGGGTGACCTTTCATAACAAATACAAACAAAATATATGTCATGGTTATGCAAGGATTTGGATACCATGGTTATGGATTTCTTGTCCTACACTAGGGCTCTTACCTCTAAACTTTCCATAACTGCTGTAATCTTGCTTTGATAAGTCTAATCATCATACAATCTTCTGGTTTATGAAAACCTTCATGGGGCAATCTATATGATCCCAAAGTGCTCACTTGTCTATACAAGGTTTTCTGTCAGTTTTTCCATGATCTCCAATAATTGTTTTCATTTGGCAATTTGTGGGTAAAATTTACTGATCATGTTATCATTCTTAAATAATTTTGTTAAACTTCATCTGTTGACTTGTTTTGAACATGCTTATGTGTTCACTTTACCACTAGTGAAGTAAGAGATAATGATATACGTTAAATTAACAAAGCTGTTACTCTCTCTCTCACAGCCACATACTTCTATACACATGCACACATAAACACACACACACAAAGTGGCAATGAAATGGTATAGCTGTATTACACAAGCTTTCTCTTTTGATTTCACAGGCTGGCAACATCTTAGTTGATGTGGACGGTGCAGTTAAACTTGCAGACTTTGGGGTCTCTGCTTGCATGTTTGACTCTGGTGATAGGCAACGCTCGAGGAACACTTTCGTGGGGACTCCATGCTGGTTCTTGTTTCTTTCTGTTAACTTTGTTATGGTTTGATACTTCCTGTTCTTAGAAACAGTAGTAATAAATAGTGTTAGGTGAAAAGCGTCTGTTTATACTTTATAGTGAACATTTTTGTCTTACATGTGTGAAATAAGAGAAACACACTCTATTATTTCTTTTTGATGTACAGGATGGCACCTGAAGTCATGGAACAAATTCATGGATATGATTTCAAGTGAGCTCCTAGTGCTTAGATTTTGTACTGTAGCAATTCTCATGAACCCTTTTAAGTGTTTGAAAGATAATGTTTGTACATGGCATTCCACTTCAGGCTACCTATAAACATGTGATATTATTCATGTCAGGTTACATATATTTGCTGCATTAGTCAACAGTAAATTATATTTCTCAAATATTGCCATTTATTGTATGAGCAACCTTATATCCTTACAAATCCTTTGCATGAAGTCCTTCCAAATTAGGAACTCTAGATTTATAGAGCACAGCTGGACATCTTCATCTTAAATTCTTAATCACCAAGTTTTAATTATTAGAACCTTGAGCTATATGTCTTATTAGAAATTTAGGGTATGTGTGATCAATGTTGGTGTTATTGCTTTTGGATATCTTTCTTAATTTCTATTTGGTTTGTTAGAGGCCAGCTTTATAGGTGCCAAATTTTGCAGATATTGGCTTTGTGTTAATCTACCTTTGATAACTGATTTGAGAAAGTATAAGTGGGTTTTCCCTTGTATGTTCATCATTCTTCAATATCTCCAAAATGTCCAAAAAACTTCCAAGTACTGAAGTTGTAGGGGCCATTTCCTTAAGCCCTGTGACTTCTCAGAGTTTCAGATTTTCAGGGTTACTCATCTCAGTGTGCCAACCCATCCATCTCTTTCCCTTCGTCTATCGGGTTATTGGGTTTCATCCTTGCAACATAACCTTCAACCCAATCTTGAAAATCCAATCTAAAACCATACAAATTTTGTTTGATAATAAAATCTATCGGCCTATTGGAGACATCCTTCCATCCATCCCAAGTCTAAAGACTTGAGTTAGGCCTTAGAAAATGTTTTATTGGTGCCTTGTCGGACCTGGTCATCAACTGGTATATATTCTATTGCATCTTTTACCCTGATCCCCAATCCTTTGCTTTTTAGGCTTTTCCTTTCCTTTTTGTTAGGCCTTTGTACTTTCCCATCCTTGACTATCATTTCCTTCAACGTTCAAACACTTGCTGTCTTGATCCTCCACCAGCTAAAGTATTGTCTGTTTTGGAGTTCTGAACTTTGTTCACCATGCATACCTTTGAGTCCAACTCTAATACCCTTGATGTTGATGTCATCACGACATCATCATCCTTTTGGGAGTTACATGCTGAGCCATCATGATGTCATCTTTTTGCATTCCAAAAATTGCTGTCAGGTTGGAGGATTAGACTATCCATTTTCCTAGAACCTTTTTCCATGCTCCCTCGTACCTCGACTCCCACTTCAATATTTTTCATTATCTTCTAGAGTCAAAGTTTTGGCCAGTTTATTCTTGGTACTAATTTCTGGTCACCCTGAAAGCTCGAAACTCGACCGATTTCTTCATGTATGTAATAACCGCCCTCAAATTATTTTATTTGAAAATATGGGTTAGCTTTCAATAGAAATGAAATGCTTATCAACTTCCTTTCCACTTTGTGATCACCCATAGCCGAAAAATGGCAAGATGAGAGCATATAGTGTTTTAGATTACAAAGTATTGAAAAAAAACTGCTGAAAGAAAGGCATCAGGCGGCGAGCTGGCCAAACCACTTATTCAGTGGGATGCTTGCAATATAGGAAAGTAAAATTCCGCTTGTTTAGTAGGAATTACAATGGCACATCCTCTTTCGTGGGAAAGCTTAGGGGCACTGAAACATTCACCCCTGATTTTTTTTGGGAGTTTGTTCTGTAGAGTTGTTTGAGAGAATAAGACAAAGATGCAGAAAGTGTTTGTTTTCTTGATTTATTCACCAAGTTTGATTTGTTCATTGAAATTTTTGCATTGAAAGAGAGTAGAGCATTAAACCACAAATATTGCCATTACAAATCAATTGAGCGTTAAGCATATAACTGAAATCAGATTTGTATTACAATTTTCAGACCCGAAAATAACCTCCAATCATGAATAGAATACTCAGAAAATGATCAGCACTAAATGTCGTGCCCCCGCCAGACTTGGGTTAGCAGCCTTTAAACTAATACAAATCACAGACTTTATAAATAAGTAAATTTAGGCAATAAGATTTAATAAAGGCAGCTGACTAGCATAAAATATAAAACATTTCCCGAGTGGCAAATTCCAAGGGTGGCTGACCAAGGTTCAAATAGTCATTCAATATAAGGGGCTGACCTTATAACTAAGTCTAGGCAAAATAATAAAATAAACTATAATAATTGTAAAATGAAAGGGGCTGATCCAGTTACAAAGGACATGAGTAATTAACATTGCTGGTCGGCAACTTCCTCTGAGTAATATTAATTCTCTAGCAGAGGCAATTAATGATTAACAAAAGGCAGCAACCTTTATTATCCTTAACAAAGGGCAGCGGGTGCAACTGAAAAGGCAGCGGTTGCAAAAGAAAGAGGGGTATCTCTTCAACAACCAACGGATGTGACCCTTTCCACCTTGACGGGTATTTAAGGAGAAGAAGCCTCATTTGAAGAAGGCATAATTTGATTGAGTCTGATTCTGAATATAATACAAAGGAAATACAACAGTCATAATATTTATTAAAGTGATTAATATGCAGCATGATTGCATTTATTATTTGTTTGCTATAAATCTGTTGGTGTTGGTGTTGGAAATAAGCCACCCGGACCGACGATGGACTGGTCCAAGAGGGGCCAGTAGCTCAGTGGTAGAGCACTCCAGCAGCGTATGGAAGGTCCTAGGTTTGAGTCCTAGCTGGTCCATGTCTCAACATGGTATCAGAGCCAGGTCCAGGCTAGGAGCCCCATGCACACGAGAGGTGTGGCTTAAGGGGGGCTGTTGGTGTTGGAAATAAGCCACACCCGGACCGACGATAGACTGGTCCAAGAGGGGCCAGTAGCTCAGTGGTAGAGCACTCCAGCAGCGTATGGAAGGTCCTAGGTTCGAGTCCTAGCTGGCCCATGTCTCAACACATAGATCCTTAATATTAATGCATAATGTTAATTAATTACGATTTTCTCTAAATTAAATTGCAATTATGTAATTCCATTGTAGAATACCTTTTGTAAATAAATTGTATTGTTGGACAATGATGATTTACTTACCAATTTGTCAAGCCTTCAAACTTCACCAAATCCACTCCAGCGAAACAAGATACCAATCAGCAATGATAGGCGACTGGAATAGATGATTTGAGGCCTCCAAAAGATGCAGATTTTGAACCCAAATGAAAATCATGTGCCAAGGGAAAATGTATGGCCCTCCTAGTATGTATGGGTGACTTGCCTATAAAATTCAAAACTTCACCAAAATATTCAAATGAACTATCAAAATGTGTTGCCCAGCTATGAGGAAGACAATGAACAAGTACCCAGATCTCTCTCATCCAGAGTTATGAGCAGAACTATGGTTTCCAGTATCTCTGAAAAAAAGACCAACATACTGAAAAACACCAAATCACCACAAAACTTGAACAGCTCTCTAAGAAAGATCACACCACACCAAAAAACTCAATACCCATATCAGAAAACCTCATAAACCTTCGTCATTTTCAAATCCATATCTCCAACACAAGCCAAAATCACTGTTAAATCAAAGCCTACCACAACAAACAACTAGGGTGGATGTCATACCAATGAAACTAGCAACACTAGAGAGGGTTTCTATCCTCAACTAGCAAAAGAATCTCAGAGCTCATTCCAATAGCATCTCCATAAGTTGTCAAATTCAGTATATCCAAATCAGAGCTCAAAACTCATATTTATTAGAAGAGGGAAGAATTAGGCCAACACATTTCGAATTTGAATTCATTTCCCTCTCATTTCGCCTTTTAAAACAATATAATATTACCTTTCCTTGGTGTTCCTTTTTTGAGCTGACAAAAGTAAACTTAAATTACTAAAGTCCTCTTCTCTTCCTTGGTTTCACCTTATGAGGTCAAAACTTGTTTTTCAAAAAACACTTTAGTTGGCCTCCTTCCCTAGGTGTAGCAATAGTGGGACATATCATGAACACTTTAAGTCACTTAAGTCATAACATAAGTCACTTTATAAAAAGTAGTTAAGTGAAATAAATAAAGTATTATCCTCCAACCTTAGAACTTACCAAAGCATTGAATTCAAATACTTCACTCTAAACTGAGAGGAGATAGAGATTGAGACCAAGTGCCCAAAATGGAAGTTACGAAAAATAGCCATATGCAAAAAATAGAAACTTTGCTGGAACACATTGAAATCACATGCTAGAGCTCTCCAGGACATTGGGACTCTTAACCAACTCCACTTAGCCTACAGGAACCCGGGAATAGGCTAATGAACACCCAAACTAACTAGGTGCAAGAAGGGGACAGTACAGTGACATCCACTTTTCAGTGATAAAACATATTGAAACTAAAAGTAAATAACAAGCTCCTTCCACTTGTCTAGTGGTGGGCGATTACCAAACCACTTGTTCAGTGGGCTAAGTAGTGGCTTCAATTAAAAATTTAAAAGCAACTTTCTAGCGGTACAACCATCTAATATACAATGTAATGCTTAGAAAAATAAACACGTCATGGTATAACCTTCTGAAGGGGTACAAGATTAGTCCTTATGCATCAAAACTCTGAAAATATGCTGACACAATAGTTGTGACGGGACAAAGCTGAGCTGGATGACTTCGAGGTTCTAGGATTAAAGATTTGGCCAATATTCAGTTTTGTACCTTTTCAATTCGGGAACGTAGAACTTTTGAAAGGCGTTGAGGTTGTATGCCAAAGGGCTGAAAGTAACAAGCCAAGTATAAATGAGATGCAACTAAGCACACCAGATTGTCTAAAATGAAGATCTGAAACAAAATTCTTCCAATTCTGTTTTGTGACAGGAAGTGACAGGAACTGTCACAGACTGTGAAATAAGAGTAGCAAGTTCCTTTATAAAATCAGAATTTAGTTCACATGTTATGCTTCAAATAAATACACCAACATCAACAGAATATCTATAGCTAATGAATATCAGTAAACCAAATTTCAACCAACCTTAAACAATTACACTTGCGAAAAGGAAATGCTATAGAAAGTTAAATCACACATTACCACACTGAGCTAATCTGAAAGAATCACTGGGTTACACAAGAAGTGGGCCCTGCCTCCTTGGTCACCTGGTGATGAAATATAAATTTTGATCTACACCAAGCTAAGCATACATGCACATAATGTCTCCCAAATGTTTTTCAAAGCAAAATAGAAGTTCATTCATATATTAAGCATGACGATTATCAAGTCTTTACACACACATATATATACTATTCAGTATACCGAAGTTGGTATGATTTTGGATTTGTTTTGGCCAATGGCCAACAATCCAAATCTGACAAAAATAGTTTATAGGGTGTTGGCCACAATTACATAACAATCTAAAAGTATTTCTAAATGAAATGACTCATTAAATGTTATACTTTTAACAACTCCATTCTCCATCGATTCTCCACCATCCATGTGCTCAGCAGCTGCGATTTTAGTCATGAAACGATTAGCATGCTTACAGATTTTGGTTCCTTTAAATAGTTTTAATCTTCTTCTACGATTTATTTAATCTCTCTATTTCCTATTACAAATAGTGACAGGAGGATCAGAGAATTGAGTGTAAATAGGCAAATAGAGAGTAAAAACAGTAGGGCTTCCCCATCCTCATTAAATTGCTGATATGAAATGCTAATGCTATCAAGTTTGCTATAACACCGTAGATGGTTAGCTAATTAATACTCAAATCCCGCAATATGCAAATCAACCATTATACCTTGAAGCATATGTGCTGGTGTGACCATGGCAAATCTGGAAATCACAGTATAAACTGCTGTATATGATGTAACAGGTCTGTATAACTGAAATAATTGTTGCAGGTCAATATAGCCACAGAAAATCACCAAAACACCCTCCAGACCCACAAGGAACACCTCCCAACGCTGACCAATACACACTCAGTGCCACCAAACAGCATTAAAGAGTCAAGAAAATGTGGGGGATTCATGCCAAACATCTCACGTCAGGCCTATAGTTGGTATGACTTGTACCTGGGCTGTACTATCTAGGTTGAAAACTCACCAAATCTCCTTTCAAAACTCCATGGCCAGAAAGAGAAATGATTCCAATGTGAGTGGCTGGTGCAAACAAGTAATACCTTCAGACTAAGCGGCCAAAGGTGAGCTAAACAAATTCCCATGTGTAGGTTCACCAGGTGGCTATGTGCTGGCATGGCCTATCTAGGGACAACTCCATAAATCGCCTAAGAACTTTGCAAAGATCTCAAAATTGTTTTCACACAAACTGAACAATCAATAAACACAAAAAAACATCAAAAACCTCCATAGCTGGAAGCCACAATGGAAATCTCAATCCATAATAATGACGATTCCTAAAATGAAACAACACTAGTCTAGCTAGGGATTATCTTCGAAATCCAAATTAGAACTCTAAAGAGGGTTTTCCTCCTTTGAATATTATGGAAGAAATCATAGGTTCAATCTGATAGCATAACAATTTCAATTGCAACAAATGCAGAAATGACCCCACTTAACCTCTTTTTATAGCTTTTGTAGGGAAAATAATCAAATTGAAATTATATTATAATTCATTTATCCCTTGAAAGATATTTTTGGATTATAAAATGACTTTCATGTGCAAACCTTCTTCCTTTTCCCTAGGTGTCCACATTTTTTTGGGGGACATAAAACAACTTTATTAAAATATAACACTTAAAACAAATATTTTATCATAACATTAGAAACTTAAGTGCATATTTTAAATATTTCACTCTAGTTGTGGAAAGCACTGTCGTAGCATTGGAATACAAATCTGACTACACCGTGATATATCTGAGGCAGTGGGAAGGTGGTTGAAGTCAACTCAAAGACTTACCAAAAATAGATGTGCACTCCAAGAAGTTTGGAGAACACCACACGAGTTTGAAAACACTTCTGAAATTGTCATTGCTATCCATACTGCTAACTAGTCTCACTACCATAAATAGAAATCTTGAAATATTGAACTTGTGTTAGCCCATGGGAACTCGAAAATAGGCTAATTGTGACCAAATTGACTAGGCTTGAGAAGGGGACATTACAATGTATCCTTTTGGAGTTAGACTTTTGACAAGCCCTTATCTTGGTACCAATCATAAGGTCTTTGTAACACCTCGATCTTGACATCCTGAATGTCTTACTCTTCATTGGGGTTCCCCTTGTAGACTTCCTCCATTCTACATTCCTTCTTGGTTTGAATTCTTAGTCAATTTCGATCCTTGACATTCTAATCATAGGTATATGGCAAGAGTTCTTCCCCTTGCAGACTTCCTCCATTCTATATTCCTTCTTGGTATGAATTCTTAGTCAACTTGAATCCCTGACATTCTAATCATAGGTATATGGCAAGAGTTCCTGCCTGACATTCGAAGTCTAACATTCTTGCCCAGTTTTTGCTTGTTTCTTTGCAATTCACTCGAACGGCTTGGAAAGCCGTGTGGTTGTTGGAAAAGGACCTGACAAGCCATAAAGGTACTCATAGTTGCCAACGATGACTTTTTCATTCCTCGAGGAGGATTAAGCACGGTTTTGGCACATACTTAAGCAATTTCAATGATAGCTTGCTAGGAGTAGTTAGGGTTTTTATTTATCGGCCAAAAAGGCCCTTTACCTACTAGAACACCCAAAACTGCTTGTCTTCACCCAAGACTCAAAGATTCAATGTTAAATGATGCCATGGCCATGCCAAATTTATTGTAGCATATTAAATCATGCAGGGAGCAGATCCTTACACTATCTTGAGTGGTTTTTGCTGTAGGTTTCATTGATTTTCCGATCATTTCACATGTGGATTGGGATGTGACCGGTGAGAAACTTAATGACAGATTTTCATGGCATGATTTTGGTGGTGGCTGGCATGTTCATCAACCTCATAGATTACATTTGTAAGAAGCAGGATGCAGCACAGGATTTCCACCCCATGGATTTCTTCTGCATGCTCTATCAACTGTGTTTTTCATGCCCTAATTCTAGATCTATAAAGGGCATTTGTTATACATTGTAAAGGGTTGGGTTTTTTGCATCTATTTGGGAAAAGCTCATTTGGGTCGAGCTGCATTTAATGTATAACCTCTGCTTATGACTGTAACTCAGATTTTTGAGTTTGCTAGTCATTTAGAATGACATTTTAATGGAAGACACTACTTCATTCTTGCTTGGCATTCTATCTCCACATATCTTTTAGAGTTTTAGGAGATTCAAGTAAAAAATGCACATTGGCTGTATTTATTATAAGATCTCTGTTAGTTTGCATCCACAGGTTTTAGTAGAACCCTTCATTGGAAGCATGTGTATGCTATGTGAAAACCTTTCAAACTGGTTAGGTAGAGATTGCGCTATTTGGGATAAAGGGCATTTGAGAGTGAGCTCTACAAGACAGAGCCAGTAAATCAAACCCTTACATAAGTATCCATTTAGGGTAGATTTGGTGTTGTAGGAGTAGGCACTGGTCTCATGGTAGAAGGCTGACCATCCACACCGTTATAAATCAAGAAAAATCATTTTAAACCTTTTTCTTTATTTTAGTAATATTTGTTCTACCATTATTCACAACCCATTGTTGTAAACTTTTGGTATAACTACTGTGAGTCTTTGACTGTTAAATTCTTGGGGTACTGTGAATAGTGTAACTTGACTAGGTTGATGGTGTTGTAAGCAATTGCCATTGGATATATTTGAAGGGATTTCTTACCATATTTATCTTCATTTGCATCATTAACTTAGCTTTAAAGGAAGAGATCTGTGAATTAAATGTAGCAATCCTTAACACAGAACAACCACCACAGTTAAAACAGAGTCATATTTTGTGAGGATTTCATTTTAAGCTCTATTTGTTTTATCCTTTATAAGATCTTTGGGATCATCCTCTTGAGCTTGGCATGGCTCAAAGTGCATAAGAGGTCTATTGTTCGTTGCCCTTTTTTCAACCCCTGAACTAAGGATAGGTATTTTCCTGTTTGTCAAAGTTGGTCACCTTATCCGTGTTAAAGTAGGAAACCTTAGGGTTAGGGGTTAGTGCAGAAAAGAACACCAATATGGCCTTTATCTTTTTCTTCCTTAGCATGGTTTCCTTCACTTCATGATAATTTTTGGATCTCTCCTATCCCTTGAGATTTACTTGCCACTCCTGTTGTCACTTTGCACATTGTATTTTTTGCATTCCCTTTGCCCAATTTAAATTTCAAATTAAATTTAGTATTTCACTGTATTCAACTTTGACATTCCTGGACTCTGTGAATAAATTTTTTGGCAGAGCTGATATATGGTCCTTTGGGATAACTGCGCTAGAACTTGCCCATGGTCATGCTCCATTTTCCAAATATCCCCCCATGAAGGTAAAATATTTCTTCTTTCTAAAAACTAGTCTGTCAGATTTAACTGTAAGGACTCATTTCTGTAATTGTTTTCTTTCTATGTTTTTTAATTTGGGTAGGGTCTGTGATGCAGGTTTTGCTTATGACCTTGCAGAATGCACCACCAGGTTTTGACTATGAAAGGGACAAGAAATTTTCAAAGGTGTGTTGAATCATATGTTCTTTCCTATATATTAAAAGCGTTCTGTATCTTATCTTATTTTCTAGTGTAACCTGTTGGTTTACTGTTATATTAGTCTTTCAAGGAAATGGTGGCTATGTGCTTAGTAAAGGATCCTACAAAGCGACCTTCAGCAGCAAAGCTTATGAAACATCGCTTCTTCAAGCATGCCCGTTCAAATGACTATATAGAACGAACAGTGCTGGATGGTTTGCCTCCACTTGGTGAACGTCTTAAGAACTTGAAGGTTAGAGGTCATAAGTAGTCTTCATATGCATTTATTTGTCCTTAATGGCCTTGGCAGTTCAGTAGTATAAGTAATCTTGATTCCTTTTGGTGTAGCTGAGAGAAATGAATAAAGTGGCACAAAATAAAGTTGCGTTTGAAGAGAAAGAAGAGAGATCACAGGTCTGTTTTCTGTTTGTCATTCTATATCATCTTTTTTCAACTTTAGTAATGATTTTGAGTCCTGAAAAAGACAAATTTTATTCTTTATAAGCTTTATTTTGGTACCAAAGACAGTTTACAATAAATTTGTAAAGCACTTTTTTATTGGGTTACTATTTGAGCTTTTGGTAGGAACTTTATTACCTCTCATTATTATTTTCTACATTTGTGAAGATTTGCAGGTAGTGGCACAAACAGTTTTGTCTAATTCACTAGGCATTTTTCAGGATTAGTATGCCAAAGGCATCTGAATCCATCACATCAGTATTTATGCTCTATGTAGCTACTTCTGGTTTGGGTTTGTGGGTTCAGTTTGCAGATCCAACAATTTTTTTGGGGGGTTGGGTTTGTTCATACAAAAGACATAAAAAAATTAAAAAATCATGAAATAATCATACTTAAACCTAAAAATGGAAGTTAGATTCAGATAACACATAATATAAATATAATAATTAAAACAATCATAAATAATTTAATAAATTTCAGAATATTAACATCTATATAAATTTCAAAATAGGAAAATTAAAATATTATATAGTCTAGGGACTGCTTCATATATTGATCAAAATGGCAATTACATAGTTTAGGCTTCTGCCCTTTACTTCTTCCGAAATCAGCAAATGCTTAGTCCCAGAATCTTTAATTCTGCTTGTTAACTGAAACATATTTAACTATACACCTATGGTAGCCAGGATGAGACAAAAAATGGCTTATCTATTTGCTTAAAAACATCCATTACTTACAACATGGTTTAATTTTTGTTTTCCAATAACATCCTATATTTAACCCGATTGCTCTTGATCCTGATTAATCAACTTGAACTGCCATTTCATTCCAAAGGTGGCCTTCAAATTTGTGATTTTCTTCAAAAACGAGCACCCCTTGGTCACTTTGTGATGATGCTGCATCAAAGTGCTTGCCCTTAATTCGACAGAAAGGGGATCCATACGACCACTGCACCTTCATCTAGCACTTTGTGAATATCCTTTGGAAGTAGAACACACCAAACCTGGGCCTTGCCACTTGTAGGACCTCTTCCAAGTCACCCGAAAAATTCTTCTTGACCAGTGTGATAGTGAGAGAATGATCCATGTCTCTTGACTCCCCAAAATCCAAAAGGGAGGCCACAAACTGAGATGAAATATCAGTATTGAACTGGTTACAGTTAGTTATTTTCTACCATGAAATCATCGCCCAAAACCCACTTAATCGGCATCAAAAGGAGTCTGTGGTATGTTTTGGACACCATTTTCAACCTGTGGTCCAAAATGCCATCGAAAAAAGCCATTTGCCTTTGCGGACACAGCAAGAGAATGGGGATGTGTTGATGTGTTTTTTAGGCACATGCAAACACAGAATAAAATACCCAAAAGTATCTTATCCTCTCTTGAACAAAGTTTCTCAAATGCTGAAGATTAGCATGAGGATCACTTGAGACAACTCCAAGGTTTATAAATGTCAGGTCTTGACGTGTGGATAAGCATGAGTGGTCGTTGTGATTGCTGTTTCATCAAGGGGCCTTTCGCATGACGAGACTTTATGAAGTGCTTTGCGGATGATATGCAATGAAGTTCTTTCCTACTACTACAAGATGTTTATTGAAAAAAAAAAAGACAAAAGATGAGGGTTGAGAGGTTTTAAGCTATCCTAGGAATGAATGGATGAAGGAAGATTTGAGTGAAACTCTACTAGTTTTAGTATTGCCATACAAGAACAACTCCACCAAAACTAGTGCAATCTTCTAAGGGCATTTGAAGATTTTCAAATGGCTACTAAGCATGAACACCATCACTTGAATGCATACCCATGATTAAGCAACAATTGAACTTAAGCGCTTTTAATGATTCGAGTTGACCACACAAGGCACACTTACAATCAGCAAGAGGCTAGTGGTATGGATTACGAGCTTCACAATAAATCAAGTACAACATTCCATCATTCAATCTAAATACTTGAACTAATATCAAAGATTGACTTGAGAGGATGAAAAACCATGGAAGAAGCTTTAAAGATTAAATAGAAACACCATAACTTCAACGTTTTATTAATCCAAAAGCAAAGTAACAACAATTGTTCAAATCCTTCTCTTATCACTCTTGAACTCTAATGTCTAATATCTCTAATCTCTCTATTATTTCTAACTGATCTATTCTCAATTACAAATGAAATGAGTGGAGTTTATATATCACTCCCAAATACAATGAAGGCCCAAGATCAAATGAAGATAAAGGGCCAAGATTTTGCCACCTAAACCCTAATTACGGTTTGATACAAATGAAACCCTATCTAGATAAACATTATCATGAAATCAACCAATGAGAAAATAACATGTGCTGGCACAAAAATCGAGGAAGCATCCTCCAATGAGAAAATGAATTGCCAAGTAGGATCATAACAAACTGTCTTCTAAAATCTTGTTTCCTTTCTCCCTTTCCCTTTTGGCATATTCAATGAATCTGGTCCCTATGCCCTCTATCTCAATCATCGAAACTTCTGGTAGAGACTTTAACTGTTCCTCCATGTGCATGACTTCATTGAAGGCTTTGACGATAGCATTCTCCCATTCAGGTTCGAGCTCTTGTGTCTTGCTGGCTAATACTACGAGTTTAAGCATATCATCCAATTGTCTTTTGGTGACCATTCCATTAGTCCCATGAAAGATAACTCTTACTCTCTCCTCCAATTCTCTGGCTTCTATAATCATCCCAAGATCGATCTTCCTCTCCTCAACAATTTATGCTACTTCCACTATCTTATCATGAATACGATGCATATAATCTTGAACTTGACTGCACTCGTTTCCAATATCTTAAAAAATGATCTTCTTTGTACGAAGTAGACTACTGCATTGTAGAAAGCTGGGCGTAGATCCTTGTCTTCTTATTTTTTCTCTTGATAAGACTTCCTTGGGTGTTTTCCTTATTACTTGCAATACTGGAATGATAACTTCTCTGGCATGAGCAAATTCTTCAAAGGCTTCTATGAGAACATGAGTTCTTCCTAGGACTTTTATGTTGTATCAAGTGTCTTCATTATATCCTTCATAAACTTGCTAACCTTGGTATATGAGTCTTCTATCCATGTGTCCATCAGTTGTGCTAAATTCCTCATCTTCTCCATATGTTCAACTGATTCCACAAGAAGCAAGGGTGTTGGTGTAGCTGCCGAACTCTGATGTCTCAATGGTTCTTGGAATTGTTGGAAGTAGTTTCCCCACGTGCTTATATCCTTTTCCAACCTTTTTTTCTTTTCTACTTCCAATCTAACCATATTATTAACTGCCTTTAATGAATCATTTGCATAACCTATGGCTTGCTTGGAGGTGAGTGGACCTGTTGATGTGTATTTTGTACACGACCAAACACAAAATAAAATACCCAGAGGTATCTTATCCTCTCTTGAGTAAAGTCTCCTAATGCTGAAGATATCGCAAAAAAGGATCAATCGGAAGGACTTCAAGGTTTTGCTTTGTAGGATCTCTACTCGCGGATAAGCACCAGTGGTCGTTGTGTTTGCTGTTTCTTCAAGGGGCCTTACGTATTTTCAAAGAAAGCTTGTCCATGCTACTATCTTTCCAAATGAGGAAACAGGATTCTCCTAATACTAATAGATTTTCAAAAAAGATCAAAAGATAAGGGTTTCAAGGAAGAGATACTTAAACTAATCCTAAGAATGACTTAATGAAGATTGGTCTTGATAAGATTCTACCAATTTCAGTATCGCCAAAGGATTACAACTTTACTAGAATTGGTGTGATCTTCTAAGGGGATTCAACGATTTTCAAATCACCAAGGAGATAGATACTATCAGGGAGATACATATCAACACTTCTAATGATAATTGAACTCTTAATCAATTTCAATGTTTCCAGTTGACCACACAAGGCGTTCTTACCATCAGTAAGGAGCTAGTGGTTTGGAATGTGAGTCTTATCAAAGATCAGGCACAACATTCGTCCTTCAAACTTAAAATCTAAATGATATTTCTACTACGAGTGATTCAAGAAGATAAACAACCATGAAGATAGCCACAAGGATTGCAATAAAACACCATAACTTCAATATTTTATTGATCTCATAGCCAAATAAACAACAATTGTTCAACTTCTCTCTTCACTACTCAATTTTTCTACAAACAATATTAAACTTATTTCTCGCCAACTTTCTAACTTTTCTAATCTTTCTAATCCCTTAAAATGAAATGAGTGAGGGCTTATATAGCATCCTCAAATACAATGAACGACCTGGATGAAAAGAAGATCGATGGCTGAGATTCTGACACCTAAACCCTAATTAGGGTTTCTTACAAAAAAGTCCCCATTTAGATAAACATGATCAATCCATAGCCAATAGGAATTGGCACAAATAACAAGGAGACATAGACCAATAGGAATTAAGTTGCCACATCATCTCATAACAACTTTTCATCTAGAACTTTGTTCCCCTTTCTATGCTCTTTTCTAGCATATTCAATGAACCTGGACGTGACTGCCTCAATCTCAGTAATGGGAATCTCAGGAAGATTCTTCATTCGTTCTTCCAAGTGAAGGACTTGATCAAAGGCAGTGAGAAGAGTTGTCTCCCATCCAAGCTCCACCTCTTTTGTTTTCTCTATCAGGAACATAGTAGCTGCATCTAATTTCGCTGCTCCTTGGTGACTGTGTTCTCCTCTTTGCAAAAGATGATCTTGATCTTGTCTTCCAATTCTTGGATGTCCACATCCATCTCGATCTCAATTCTTCTGCCAAGGATCGTACACAATACTTCAAATACTTTGTCTTGAATAGGTTGGATAGTTCTCTCAACTTGGCTGCACCTGGAACTGATATCTTCGAAAAGAACTTCTTTTATCTAGAGCAAAGTTGACCATTGCAGAAGACTATGGGCTTCTCCACTCGTTATCTTTTCTTGTGCTAGAATTTGTCTTGGTGTCCTTATCACTTGCGAGATGGGGATGACAACCTCTCTAGTGTGAGCAAATGCATCCACAGTTACCAATAGATTATGGATGATCTCAAGAACTTGGATAGCACGGTGGACCGTCTTCATCATCCTTGTTGCAAATTCCATGGCCACCTTGTAAGATTCATCAATCCAGGAATTCATGAGTTGGACCAAGCTCTTTACCCTTTCCGCCTCATTTATTGATTCAAGAGGAAGTGCTTGCAAAGGAGATATTGTTGGATCCTGTCATCTCAAAGGTTGATTAAGATGGCTAAAATAATTTCTCCAAGCATTGACCTCCTTTTCTAGTTTCTTATTCTTTTCCATTTCTTCTTTGAGTTTGTCATTAAGTGCTTTCAGTGAATCAGTTGCTTCTTCCATGGCTTGCACAGTGGTAAGTGGGCCAAGATCAAATGTTTCCAGATTGTATTCTTCTGCTAAAATCTCATCTTCATACTTGTCCACTACTGGTGTAGCTATCTGCACTTTCCTGGAGCCTGTCTCATCTCTAATTACCTTTGACATCTTTGTGGCCTTCTTCTTTTCTATTTCTTCATGAGAATTTCCTATGAGGCTTTCCAAGTCAAATAGTTGTTCTTCCTCTTCGACCACAACTACCCTTGTCAACCTCTCTTTTAGCCAATCTGGAATGATAGATCTCCTTTCCCTCACTTGTATTTCTTTAGGCAAAGGTCTATCTTCCCTGAAAGGAGATGTTGCTTCATCATCATTCTTTTCTTCTTGTTGATCATTAGCACCAACTTGGGGAGATTGACTTGATGAATGCTAAGGCATCTATCCTTTTCCTTGTTTATCATTCTGTACCATGGATTCCATAGACTCATCAATTTCATACACTATCTGCCTCTGATCTTCTCCTTGACTTGCTTCCTTTTCATGCCTAGAAGATGTGCTCGGTGGGCGATCAGGATTTATTTTCTGCTTCTTCTTGGAAGGCTCTCTCTTCTCAGGTCCTTCTTTCCTCTTGAACCTCTGGAATGAGAAGTATTCTCACTCACACTTGCCTCTCCTTCTTCTGGTCTTGTTTCCAAGTTGAATGTCATAGATACATTCTGCTCCTTCAACTTTTGATGTTGTAGGTCCAGCCATCTGTGAGTGCAAGATAAAACGGGAGCCATCAAAGCTCTTAAGTCTAAAACCTCGAGCTCATTCCAATCTACCTTCACTTCTTTATCTTCCTTCTCATAGGATGATTGGAGGTATCTACCACTGTCTTGGGCTTGATCGGCTACTCTATAAATTTTGCATTTCCTGATGAGATCCAAGGGTAACCTGGAATGCATCTTTCTTTTGACCTCTACATCATCCTGGACATTCATCCAAAAGTCTTCCACTTGAAACTCATGTTTGTACTTCTTCTCGACTGTCTCTTCTATATGACCATGAGGATCAAAATTCTCCCTTGAGGCAAAGGATGTGAATGAATATAGAGATAGTTCCTTCTCCGCATCTTCCGCGGCCTGAGTGTTAGGACACACTTCAACTGAGTTCCCTAGTAGGATGGGTACGGGAATTCCATTTCCATGCTTGTGTCTTGATGCCTTTGCATAAGCTGCCAACTGCCTAGTCACCTCAAGTAGTATTATCCTGTCTGTAGGATATCGCGGCAACATGTAGGGAGGTGAAGGACATCCATGAACTCTGATGTATGTGAATTTTGGAAACTGAATGAACCATGCACCATGCTTCTTCACGAGCTCCTGTGCATCCAGAGACAGTCGATTGTGAATCCCTCCTTGCAATGTCCTGGTGATATACATCGTGAAGGTGTCATTGACTAGCTTGTAGTCACTTCCTGGCGGATGATGCAGTTGAACATAAGAATCACAAACTCTCATTTCTCCGGGTCCTCTTCCAACACCTCCTTTGTGAGGTAGTCCTGCATACTCAAAACCTCTGATCAAGGCATATATAACATATGAACTCATGTGAAATGACTTGGTAGGCCTTAGTCTTCTCAATTGCACGTCCAGGTTGTTGCTAATGATTCTAGCCCAATTGAGCATTCCTTTTCCTTGGACGATCAGTTGTATGAAGACGAACATCCACTTGTTGAAGAAGAAAGCTTGAGAGGCACCCGTGACCCGATTGAGCAAGGTTATCAAGTCCTTGAATTCTTCTTGGAAGTCGATTCTGTGTGGTGTATTGGGAATCTTGTTCAGGCGAGGTCTGCTCTTGAGTAGCCAATTCTTGTTAATGAAGTTCAAGCAGGAATCAAGATCATCCTGATAGATAGACCTAGCTCCTTCTAGACTTTGGTAGATCATGTCTCTATGTTTCGGGAGATGAAAGGCTTCACTTATAGCTTCCTCCGAAAGATAGGCTAAGATAGTTCCATCCTCGGCTACAATCGTCCTTGAGTGTGAATCATAGTGCCGGGCACACTCGATCATCAACTCATGACACTTGATTGTGGGAGGGAAACCTGCAGCCTTGATGATGCCACTCTCAATTATCTTCTTTGCAACAGGTGACGGCTTGCCGATGTAGGGCGCTTCCCTAAACTTCTTCACATTGAAGTTTCCTAGATTGGTGTCTCCGATATTGCTCCACTTGGACACGATCCTGGTCTCCAATTCATCATTTTTCTGATCCTCCTTGATGAGAGCCTGTCGGGTAGTGGATCCTCCGGCCTTGTGGGTCGTCATTTGATACCTACACCAAAAGCTTAAAGTTAGGGTTTGAGCATAATACTTAAAGTATGGGATTTAAGTCTTTTCAAGGAATTAACTAAATATTAATTTGAAAATAATGTGATAAATCCTAGAATTATGAATTTTCAAATTAATATTAGTTGAGAATTGAAATCAGATTGTACAAGACTTCGATTTTCAAAGGATTGCTATGGAAAATCAAATTAAATCTTGAATAAACTTTCAAAAAAAAATCTGATTACACATACCTCTTCCTTGATTTTTAGCTATCAACCTTTGAAAAATGAATGAAGGAAAATGAGAATTTGCTGGACAAAGGTGTTTGATCTGAATTTCTGGTCCTCTCTTTTGATGGATTCAATCTTCAATCAGCCTTCAATCTGGAAATTGTCCTCCAATCAGCTTCTCAATCAGAAATTCGTCTTCAATTAACCTTCAAGATCTGGAAATTTGCCTTCAACTAGGAAGAAATTCGCCTTATAGGTCTGCTCTTCAAGTTCGCATGAGAGAAAGTGAATGAATGATTTAAAATTGTCAAAACACACCTCCCTTATATAGGGCGCTCACCTTGTTTTGCCTTAAGGCCGACTTGGTAAAGGCTTTAATAAAATAAAATAAAACACCTCCACAAGCATGGCCGACTTGTTTTGCAAAGGCAAAATAATGAATATTGAGCGCTCAAGCATAATTTTTAATTTTTTAAAATTAATTTCCAAGCTAAGGGTGGATTTTTCATTTATTTTAAGGCTTAAAAATTAATTAATCAAATTATAAGTGCCTTAATTTATGTGAATTTGCCTTAATCTCCCAAATGTGCTTTAATTGGCAAATTTAGTGAAAGGCTATAGGCCAGCTTAAGGAATGTTAAAGCTTGCTCAAGGCTTGAGGTATCTTAGGCATTAAAATGTTCAAAGTTTAGGTCTCTCCAAGGAGGCTTGCTCGAACTTTTATCTAGGCTTGTTTGCTTCATTATTCAACATCCTTACAACGTGGATTTGCCATCTCTCATGTTCTTGCCTTCATAATTTTGCAACTTGCCTTCAACTTAGCCTAAACAAGGTGAATAATAGGTGTTTTCAAGAAGTTCGCCCTGGTCCCTTTGGAAGGGTCAGGAGCGATTTTCTTGATTAGGCCTTGAATACCTCCTTTTCTTCACTCCAAAATCCTCTGGAAGGCGAGCTTACACTTGTTTTGGTCTAACAAAGCCTAGGATTTCAAATTTTAGCCTTTCACATGGGTAAATTAGGTGCAAATGGGAATTTCGCTCTAGACCCTTTGGAAGGGTCAGGAGCGAAATTCACTTTTTAGGTCAAAATTCACCTTTGCTTGATCATCAACCTTCTCCAAGGCAATCTCCAGGGTCCATTCTCCTTGACTACTGACTTGTCTTAACAATATTTTGAAGGAAACACTGCATTTTAGGAATTTCGCTCTGGACCCTTTGGAAGGGTCAGGAGCGAAATTCACCCTTCAGGCCAAATTTCCAATCTCCTTCACTTCAATTCATCTAAACTCCTTCAGTTTGAATCCACTTCTTAACTTGCCAGTATTGGTTTGATCCTTACAAGGTGAAAAAGGTCAATTTTGCTCAACAACCTAGCCAGGGGCAGGACCTATCCAGAATTTCGCTCTAGACCCTTTGGAAGGGTCAGGAGCGAATTTCTCATTTGAGCTCAAAATTCACATTTTGAAAGTCAAACATCTTTGCAAGGCACTCTAAATAGCTTCTTTCACTGTAGTCCAGGCCTGGTTTCACTCAAGTCTTGAAGGAAAAAGTGTTTTTTAGGGTTTTTCACTCTGGACCCTTTGGAAGGGTCAGGAGCGAATTTCTTTGCTTGTAGCTCATTTTTCATCATTTCAACTTCAATTCACCTCACAAGGCTAGGAAATAGTTCTCTTCTTTCATCCAATCCAAGTTTGATTTGATTCTGCAAGGCAAAATAGGTGATTTTAGGATTTTTGCTCTGGACCCTTTGGAAGGGTCAGGAGCGAAAATCTCGTTTTAGGGCTATTTCGCTATCCTTTCAACTTCAAATCACCTCCAAGACTTAGAACACCTTGCCTCACTCCTCTCTAGGGTATAAAAATCAAAATCTTGACTTGATTTGCAAAGTAAGTAGGTGCTCTTAAGAAGTTCGCTCTGGACCCTTTGGAAGGGTCAGGAGCGAAAATCTCACCAAAAATCATCATTTTTTCAACTTGAAACTTCTTTGCAAGGTAGAATTTCATCTTTCATTGCCCTAGGAACAAGGTTTCATGTCCAAGAAAGGTCAAAAAGTAGGCTTATAAGGAATTTCACTCTGGACCCTTTGGAAGGGTCAGGAGCGAAATTTCCTTTCTTGGCTAAAATCCTTCATTTTCATAACTTCCAAGCATCCCCAAGGATTCCAACATGTCAATTCTCTCCTTCAACATGCCTTGGTCATCAAGATTTGGCCAAACAAGGAAAGAAATGCCTCTTAGAGAGATTTTCGCTCTGGACCCTTTGGAAGGGTCAGGAGCAAAAATCTTGACTTGGGGCTAGATTCTTCATTTTTTAAATTCAAAACATCTTCAAGAGGCAAAGACAAGCTATCTCCCTTCCATTCAATTCATAAAAGACCAAGAACTTGACCTTCTTCAATGCAAAGATAAGAGTTTTTTAGGAATTTCGCTCTGGACCCTTTGGAAGGGTCAGGATCGAAATTTCCTTTTTGGTCCAAAATCCTTCATTTTCAATGCTTTCAAACATTTCAAAGGCAACAAGAATGTCCAACCTTCCTTCCAAGATACCCTGCAAATCAAAATTTAGTCAAACTTAGGAGGAAATGAGCTTCAAGAAGATTTTCGCTCTGGACCCTTTGGAAGGGTCAGGAGCGAAAATCTCATTCCAGACTAGATTGCTCACTTTTCAAACTTCAAACCACCTCATAAGGCAAAATTAGATCATTTTCCACATTAGGAACAAGGTTTCTAGTCCATTCAAGGCAACAAATAAGGTTTATGATGAATTTCGCTCTGGACCCTTTGGGAGGGTCAGGAGCGAAATTCTCCTTAAGACCAAAATCTTGTTCTTCAAAATCAATCAACTCTATCTCCAGGCAAAAACATATCAATTCATCCTCAAACATGCCTTAGAAACCAACACTTAGGCAAAATTGGGAAGGAAATGTGGGCTACAAAGTTTTTCGCTCTGGACCCTTTGGAAGGGTCAGGAGCGAAAATCAAGATTTGAGCTTGATTCTTGACCTTTTGAACTCCAATTCTCTTTGAGAGGCAAACAAAGACCCTTCTTCATGCATCCCCATCAAGATCCTGCCTTTAGCCAAGTAAAAATGAGAGCTTTCAAGAATTTCGCTCTGGACCCTTTGGAAGGGTCAGGAGCGAAATTCATCCTCTTGACTAAAATCTTTCATCTTACCCATCATCAATCACTTCCTAGGGCTAGAACATATCAATTTGTCTTTACTATGCCTAAGGAAGCTATAATCCTGGCCTTGACAAGTGAAAATTTGATGCTAAAGGGGATTTTCGCTCTAGACCCTTTGGAAGGGTTAGAAGCGAAAATCATATTCTTGGCTAGTTCCTCACCTTTGTTCATTTCATTTTCCTCCAAATTTGATCAAATCAACTTCCTTGCTTCACAATCAAGACAAATCTCCATCCAATTTGGTCTAGGCAAGGTCCAACGGGGTTTTCAGGGCCAAAGGGAGGCAAGAAAGGGAGATTTCGCTCTGGACCCTTTGGAAGGGTCAGAAGCGAAAATCTCATCCTAGATTGGCTTTCATCATTTCAAAGCCTAAAAACTCTTCTTCAAGGCAAAAAATGTATCAACTTTCTCAATTACGCCTCAAAAGTCAACAATCTTGATCATTTCCTTCCAAAACTCCTTAAATCATCATCCAGTGCCTTCATTCGTCAATTTTTGAAATCACCACCTTCATCCCTCTCTGACCACTGACTCTGCTCAATTGACTCAGACCTGGAAGAAAACAGGACTCTAACAAGAAAACCATCAAACTAGACCTATCCTGACCTGAGACCTATTCACCCTCTTCTTCAATCTCACCATCTTGATTCTCCTGAAAGGAAATACTTCATTAAGGCAAACTTAAGGTTCCAGGCAGACAACTAACGACCTCCCAAAACTAGGCTAGACTTAGCTTTAAAGAAACCCTAAAATGAGCTTTCAGAGATTAGCCCTAATCTAGCCAGCCCAGGCAACCACTCACTCACTCAAAACCTAGCAAGTAGAGAGAAAACCTAACTAAGGGAAAGCAAAAGCCAAAGAAAAAGAGGGGGTCCCCATTCTAATGGGGCGATGTGTGAAATGGTCACAACAGGACCCAAATCAATAGTCTCCATATCGTACTCATTTGCTGTGATTTCATCTTCATACTTGTCAACTTTTGGAGTAGCTATTTGTAACTTTCGAGAACCCGAATCATCTCTGATCACCTTAGACATCTTCGTAGCTTTCTTTTTCTCGGTGACCTCTTGAGTCCGACTTAGAAGGCTCTCTAAGTCATATGTTGGTTCTTCATCAACCACTATCACTTCTTTGGCTAGCCTTTCCTTAAGCCATTCAGGAATAGAGGATCTCCCTTCTTGAACCTGTGTTTCTTCAATCATCTGCTCATCTCTAGATGGTGAAGTAGTCTCATCATTGTCTTCTTCTTCATCTCCTTCGATCTCTTGAATGTGAGGAGTGAGATCTTCTTGTTCTTGTGATGATTTCTCTTTGCCTTTATCATTGTGAACAGTGGATTCTATTGATTCATTTGCTCCTTGACGCAATTCCTTATCTACCCTTTGTTCTTCATGCCCTTTATCTTGATTCAACTCTTCTTCATGCTTGGAGGAAGGATGACCGGAGCTTGATTTATGCGTCTTTCTTGATGACTCCTTTTCTCCACGATCATCTTTTCTTTTCGAACCATCTTGTGTGAGATGGTTGAGAAGCACTTCCACTCGCACTTGCTTCATCTTCATTGTCTTTCCTCGTTTCTGAGAGGAATGTCATTGTTATATTTTGTTCTTTCAGTTTCTAATGCTGAATGTCTATCCATGTGCGAGTGTATTCCGAGATTTGCTTCATCAACTCCTTTAAATCCGTGATCTCCAAGTCAACCCAATTGATCTTAATCTCCTTGCTCTCTTTGGCTGATTGAAGATATCTGCCGCTATCCTGCACTTGATCAGCAATATTAAACAACTTACGCTTCCTAATGAAATCGAGAGGTAGCCTTGAATACATCTTTTTCTTCACTTCCACATCATCTTGAATGTTCATCCAATAGTCTTCTAGCTGCCACTAGTGTCCATACTTCTTTCCCAAAATTCTTTTTACATTATCATATGAATCAAAGTGATCTAGGAGTGAATGGCTTGAGTGAATAGAGGGCTAACTCTCTTTCGGTGTTCTCAGTTGCTTGAAGAGAAGGACACTTTGATAGAGTTTTCAAGTGAAATAGGAAAAGAGACGTTGGTTCCGTGCTTATGCCTATATGCCTTGACATATGTCACCAATTGTCTCCCCACCTCAAGTAGTACTATCTCGTCTGTCGGGTAGTGTGGCAACATGTAGGGAGGGGAAGGACATCCTTGAACTCTGATATAAGTGAACTTTGGGAATAGGATGAACCATGCACCATACTGTTGAACCAATGCTTGTGGTTTTGGAGATAGTTTTTGTTGAAGTCCACCTCGAAGCGATCTCGTGATGTGCATAGTGAATGCAACATTCACTCTTCTATAGTGTTGTTTAGTCGGATGATGGAGCTGTGTATAACACTCATGCACTTTTATTTCTCCTGGTCCTCTTCCGACTATACCCCTATACATCAGTCCAGGATACTCGTAATTGCTTGCAAGGGAGTATATGACATAGGAGCTCATGTAGAATGTTCTAGTGGGCATCAACCTTCTTAACTGCAGGTTGATACTGTTGCTGATGAGCCTCGCCTAATTGATTGCATCCTTGCCATGAGTGACAGTCTATATGAAATAGAACATCTAGTCCTTGAAATATGAAGCCTCAGGTGCACCCACCACACGATAAAGTAGAGTGATGAAGTCTCTGAATTCATCTTTGAAGTCCACTCTATGTAATCTGTCGGGCCATCTGCGCTTACCACCTCTACTCTTCTTTAACCAAAACATGTCAATGATCCTTGAACAAGCTTCTGGATCATTGTCATAGGCGGACTTAGCTCCTTCTACACTTATGTAGATCATGTCCTTAGGCTTAGGTAGATGAAATGCTTCACTAATTGCTGTTTCCGAGAGATATGCAAATACTCTTCCATGCTTCGTCACTATTATTCTTGAGGGAGAATCATAGTGTTGAGCACATTCAACAATTAACTCACAGCATTGCGCCGCAGGAGGGAAGCCAGCTGCATTTATAATCCCGCTATCGACATCTTCTTCGCTGTAGCAGTAGGCTCACTTGTGTACAATGGGCTCTGGAACTTCTTGGTGTCGAACTTCCCGAGATTGCTGTCTCCTATTCTACTCCAATGGGACGTGATCTTGGTTTCGAATGCACCGCTCCTCGAGTCTTCCTTGATAAGTGCTTGACGGTTCATAGTTCCACTTGGTTTAGGTGCCGCCATCTTTCACCTATAAGAGATGTGTAAGTTAGGAGAAAGATACGCGAAATATTGATACAATGAAGCCTATTTGTTTAGTAGACAACCTACGATATTGGTCTAAATCAATCTTAAATCTAAATGAATCTGAAATTGAATGCCAAACAAGACTGATTTTTACACCTATCTGCACTTTCTTAATGAATTAAGGAGATCGGATTTACTAAATATGTCATTGTTTGCTCCTAATCAGACCTGCATCTAGTTTGCTATCAACCAAATACAATATTTACCTCTGATCCTTTTGAAATTTAACCTTAAATCTGATCAACAAGGTGACTTCTAGGATTGTAACTGGATAATTTCGCCTTGAAAAGGTGAATTCACTTGAATTTGTTGTGATACTAATGTAATTTGTTGTAACTATATCTCCTTCCTGAGCAAATTAGCTGTCTCCTGGTGAATTTCCAGCTCAATGATGAAATTCGATCCTCTTGTTTGCTGGATAATTTCGCTTTAGTGCTGGTTGAATTTGCTATCTTGCTGATGGATGTTGCTGTTGGAGGATGTAGTTCGCTACTTGAATTCACCCTTAATGCTGATTGAATTCGCTGATCTTAATTAAGTTCACTGTCTGCTTGAAATTCGCTAATTAGAGAGAGGGATTGTTTTGATTTGATGTTTGAATGGATGATTCTATCCTTCTTAAATAGGCGCTCAAGGCAAAAGGTTGTCTTTTCCTATGAAGGCTGACCTGATTTCACATAAATAAAATTACAAATTACCTTTTCAATGCCTCTTCAAGGTAGCCGACTTATCACTCATTTTATTCAAATTCGAGGGTTTTTTTTTTTTTGGTGCCAAAGTAATGTTTGAATAATCTTTAAAAGTGCATTGAAACACAAAGAATTTTGCTCTCAACAAGGTTCTCATGAAGTTCGCTCCTATTGGTGTTCACATGAAGTTCGCTCCATTACCTTTGCTCATGAAGTTTGCTCTTGGAGGCCAACACATGAAGTTCACTCTTGGAGGCAAGCACATGAAGTTCGTTCTCCAAGGCAAGCACATGAAGTGAATCTCAAACTAAAATAAACTTTTCTTCAATCACTTCATTGTTTCATCAATTCAATCCTTAGGTTTTTTCAAACCTTCATCCACAAAAACATGTCAAACTTACCTTATGAAGGCCTCAAATGATCATTCGCTCCTACTAAAGAGCACATGAAATGAACTTTGCTCCAAAGGAGTACTTGAGGTGATCTCAAATCAAAATCATGCTCACTATCTTCATTCAAATGCTCTAATTCACACTCAAACAAGGTTTCTAAGGGAAATTCGCTCCAAAAGTGATGGTCATGAAGTTCGCTCCTGAGGCTATGCACATGAAGTGAATTTCAAATCAAGACTCTAACTTGTCTTCTCTCACTTCACTCACTTAACTCTAATGCATCATAACATGTTCAACATGAGGTCTTAGGATGAATTTTCGCTCTGTGGGAGAGGCACATGAAGTCCACTCCAAATGCTGTGCACATGAAGTTCGCTCCAAATGTCTTGCACATGAAGTGGTTTTAAATTCAACACTTGCTTCACTCCATTCATTCAAACTTGTGAAAATAAGGTTCATGGAGCAACTTCGCTCTCAACTAAGGGCATTCAAAGTGAATTTTGCTCCTCAAGAGGAGCACTTTTTCGCCCTCAACCTCGAGCACTTGAAGTTGCCTGAAAACACACTTTTGGGTTGAATCTTAGCTTGTGCTTCTATATACTATAAGACCTCAAAACTTACCTCGAATATGACTTGTCCTTCGACCTAAAGCAACAAGAGTGAAATTCGCTCTGGGAGAGGGGCACTTGAAGTACCCCTAACTAGCAATCTCTCACACTCTTCGTTTGAACTCATGATAGACTTGACTCTCATGATATCTAGTCGTTACAAACTCACTCATTTCACCTGCGAGAGGGCGATGTGTGAAATGGTCACAACAGGATGACTATTGCAAAGAGGGCAACTAAGCTCGGCCTATCGTTGGGAATGCTCTCCCTCCTTCCCTTAGGCAGATTTATAGTCCTTGCTTGGAGGAATGTGTGGATTCAAGGCAGTATCCTTGGAATTATTTTGCTAACCTTTTAACTTGCTCAATTGAAAGGGTTAATGATTTTTTGTACTTCAAGATCTATTGTTACTGTTGGTACATTGTGTAATCTTTCCCATGTGGCGGTATGTTACCAACTTGCTGCCAACTGCCAACATGAGTTGGACCCCAATGTGCATCCCAAAGCCTTGCATAAATGGCCATGTGTCCATTTTGAGTCATGATTGCCATGCCCATTTTACTTCATGATTGCCTCATCACTACCTCCATTTGGATTAGATCTACTCTGCCAGCCGCTTGGTTGGCTAATGAGTCAACCTCCTTGTTGGCTTCATGGTAGATGTGATTTGTTGTGAATGCCTCAAGCCTTGAGATTGGATCCAAGGCCACATCGAGAAGAGATTTTAACTTCCACTCATGTAGTGTGCTTCTTCTAATGGCATTTATGACTAGCGTTGTGTCACCCTCACTTTCCAATTTGGAAATTAATAATTTCAAACACAAATTCAGTTCAAGGATTAGGGCTTGCAACTCAGCTTCATTGTTTGTGCCCCTTGGGAGTTTCCTTGATGCTCTGCAAATGACTTGTCCATTCCAATCTCTAATGATATATCCTACCCCCAACATACTAGGGTCACTTTGAGAAGATCCATCAAAATTCATTTTATGCCACCCAAATAGGGGGGCATCCACTTTGCTTTGCCATGGTTGGCTTGGAACTCAGCTCTACCAACCCCATTAACGGGGTAAATATAAAAGTACTTAAAAATAGATAAATCTAAAAAAATAAAAATTTAAAACTAGCTTAGATATAATTAATAATAGTATAAAAATTTATAAATTTTAATAAATATTTAAATTTAAAATCAAAACTTAAAACCCCCTAACAGCCATACAATGTCTATATTTAAAAGTTAAAACCTAAATGTCAAACCTAAAATTATTTGGAATCCATATAACCTAAAGTTTATCCTGCCATGGTAGAAAAACATTGAATTAACAGGGGGTGGCAATGAGAAATGACAATTGAGAATACATTTGTTGCCAAAGGAGATCTTGGCCAGAAGGATGTGGGCAGGCTTGTGGATAATCATGGCAGAAAATGCTTCCCACCCAACCAGGCACTGCTGCTGCAAGGGCTCACTGACTGCTCTTTTATGATGATCTTCACCTCAGGGTTTTTGTTAGCTCATATGAGGTTGAAAGACCCACCAAACCCACACTGACTATGACTACATGTGTGTCAATAATAGCCAAAGGTCTCAAATGATTAAAAAAAAAGAAGCAATTTTCAAAAAAGTTGTCAAAATCAAGCAGATTCATTTTGTGTTCTGCAAAATACTGAAAAAGGTTGGTTTGGATTTGCTTGGGACAAATCAAAAAGTAAAATCATGGCCCCTGTTCAAATCCCTGGCTGGATTGACCTGGATCCTAAATCAGATTTGAACTGGACCTGGATATGGAGCCTGCTCTGAGTGTAGAGAACATAGCAAAAGTCCCTGCACAGGAATAATTTTACCTACAAGAAACTTTTTCCATACAACACATGACTATAGTGCTGCATTTGACCATAAATGAATTCTGAGGATTCTTTAACATGTCATCTTGTGTTTTGACTATTCACTCTCCAAAATTATCAGGATCCAAAATAATATCTGGTGGATAGTAGATGTGCTATAACTTGCTAGAATTAAGATGGGCTATACACGGAAGCAAATATCACTCAAGGATTCACAAGTTGAAATGGCATTCAGAAATGAGAGATAAGAAAGGTGTAGAATTGCAATAAATTTTTATTAATCTCAAGGGCTTCTACATGGCAATATTTTAAAGAGATGAATGACTGTCTATCTTTCTCTCCTATTCCTATCTATGCATGAATATATGAAAAGACTGTGGTGCAAAGGGAAGAGAATGTCGTGGAACATCCATCAGTTATGGTTGGTTTGTGTGATAGTGCGAACATTGATCTTGACCCACATGGGATGACAGAAAATATATCACCAAAGAAACTAGTACCAGCACTTTCCTGCAACAATGGAATTGTGGGTGTGATATACAAGGTAGCACTGAGTATGCCCCATTTGAGTGGAATACTGGTATCATTGTTATAGTTACATAGAGTTCAGATTCGAGTTATTGTAGGCTGTAAAACTAGGTTTGCGGTGCCAGCAATAATTAATTTTGAGCCACCACTTCAATAGTCAAGTAATTGTAACCCAGAAAAGAAAGGTATAAATAAAATATTTTAGAAACGCATTTTGAAAAACTCAGGAAAAACTTGGGAAATGGCACAGCAAATGAGTTGGGTGATGATTACTTGCGATTAATTACAAGTTTATGGATTGTAATGCTACCATGGTTCTCACCTCATGAACATTGTGTGAAATCTACATTTTTTAACCAGCAACATTACTATATCGAATACATTTCAAACATGGAAACTGAGAACTTATCTGCAATTGCTGTAAGGTGAATCCATAGTTCATGTTTAGTCTAACTTTGGCTACTTTTCTTGAATGTTAACTGGGCCGCCTCTTAGAAAGCAAGTAATAGAGTGCAAATGGGTGTATCACTTAGAATACAAAATAGATGGACTTATTGACAAGCTTAATGTTAGGCTGCTGACCAAGAGCTAAAGGAAGTAACATATTTCAATTAATTTTTTTCCTTAACTACATAGGTGGTGAGAGCAAAATTGATCTTTGCTTTAGCGGCTCAATTTTGTTGGAAGCTCCATTAAATTTATATTTAAAAGTGCATATTTAAATGGAGATTTGAATTTGGAAGTGTATATGCAGCTACAATAAGGTTTCAAGTGAAAGGTAAAGAACATCTGCTTGTAGGCTATTAAAGGGTCCTACTTTAGGTCAAAGAAGGCTCCTAGTGCTTGGTAATAACTGAATTCGAAAGGTTTTATAAGAAACTAGCCAATTGTATTAATCAAAATATAGTCATCTTGGTGGTCTATGTACGACTTGGTTATTATAGCAGACAAAATCTAAGTCTTGTATTGTGCTTATGACATTACATGTCTTGTTCTTTTAATTATTGTTTGTGTGATATTTTGGTAGAGAAAAGGTTCATTTTATGTTAGGTGGGATTGCAATATATCATCTACCTCATAAAGAGTGGGTTGAAGATATTGGCAGTCCACTATACTCATTGCATAAAATAGGCTTAATATAAGATATGCCTTATTTATTTGTCACATTTTATGACAAAAAAAATTAGCAAGTTTTTAGGATGACTATGGAGTCATGGACTAGAGTAGCAGAAATCATTTGCAGGAATAAATCAGCAAACCGAAAGATAAATACTTTTTCAAAATGTGTGATTTGATTGGGAAAAAATTGGGTTAGGGCTTTTGAAAAAATAGAAAAAATACTGTTGAGGTTTAAAAAGAAAATAACGTGCAGAAAAATCACAATTTTTTGCAGATGTATTGCCAAAAATCTAGAACATATATTTTTTCATGGTTTAATCAGATAAACATCATGACTTATTGCTTGGAAATAACCAGAAAATTGTTTCATATGATTTGAAAGACTCACGACTTTGATAGCAAAAAAATTGGGAAATGGTTTGATTCCTGCCAATTTTCCCTCATTTTAACTATTAGTTATGAACTCTAGTATGGACATGACAGTTTTTTAGGGACTTACAAATATGATATGGTGTTTGTGTGATAGCTCCATGCAAAAGCATACATATATTTACTGAAACAAGACATTTTTTGTTTAGGAAAAGACTGATACCTGATATTGAAAATGTTGAAGTAGAAAGAAAGAGAAATAAATTATATTAATTTCCACAAGTGACCAAAACAAGTCAAGGAGACTAAGAGATACAACTAGAGACAATGACAAGAGGAATCAAAGAAATGTCTCCACAGAAGCTACAAAGTAAAAGATGACTAAAAGTAAAAGAAATACAGAAAATCATCGTGACGAACAAAACATGGGATTAACTTAGATTGGGAAACCCTATGCCCCTCAGAAGTGGAACTCTATGGTGTAAGGTACACAACCTTGAACTATATTACAAAATCAAATATATAACTTAATTTTTCCATTAGCAAGGAAATGAAATGATACACCTTCATTATATTTAAAAATGCCATATTACATCTCACATGTAAAAGTGTTTAATCCAGGTGTTAGCACATGAAATGAGATATATAAATAGTACAACTTAGGTTCTCATGCCATATAGCCACCACCTTACAAATAATGTTGTACAAATACAAGTAATAATATATGAAATATAATCGATGAAGTCTCCAACCACCACCAACCCACACAGTCATTCACAAATCCAAGAGATGAGAACATGGTTTAAGTGCTTTTCTGCCCACCACGAAGCTTATGCTTCCCTGGAATTCTTACTAACACGAAGAATACCCAACCAAGCACGAATTGCCTAGCAACCTAGAAACAATAGGCGGGAACTTCGGTGCAACCTGACATATCTATATGCATATCTAACATGAATATGCAATGTCCTACTATCAAGATATGGCAGAGAAACATATTAATATAATTTTGTTAGGCAACATTCATCTATTTCAATGAATACATGGCTTTGGCCAAAGCACTTGAAATATGTTGAAGAATTAAGATCATTAAGCACAGAAGTTTCCTAAAGATTCATGTGGCGATGGAGACACAAATCGATGGAGACACAAATCAAGTGGAATAGCATTAGTGGTTGAAGTGCATTCAGAATAATCAGTACCGAACAGTGAAGACATGAAGTGACAATATAAATTGAAGATCATATCAATGGTAGACAATTCATAAAATTACTACGTTACCCCAAGTTTCCGGGACGGCAATTTTTTTTGCCAAATTTGAGGATGGGGGGTGGACGGAAAAGGGGACGGCTATATAAAATATAGGGAAAATTAAAATATATAGGAAAATTCTAAATTTTCATATGAAAACATGCATCTATACATTATATTCATATGAAAACATGGATAAAGCATGTGTATGATACTATGAAAACATTTTAGAATGCAAACATCGAACATACAACATTATCAATAGACTCAATACTCAATATGCACTCATAATTCAGAATTTCAATTCATTCACATTGTCAATATGCATATCATAATAGATATTAAAGAAATAACATACAAAATGCCCAAAGGCTACACTGTTGCCATATTGTTTCATTGTCAATTGCGATATGGAAATCAAAATAGTACTAAGTAAATACTAAAAAGCAAAGTATAATATTTATTATTTAATATTTTATTATTTAATTTATTTTCTATGTATAAATTTTAAAATTTATAATATGAATTAATTTAAAATAAATATTTGATATGAATTAATAAATTTAATGTTGCCTTTTAATTTTTGATAGAGGGCCCATGTTAGAAAAATATAGATAGTTGTATTTTGATTTCATAACTATTCAAATTCAATAATAAAAAAATTGATAGTCGTTTTTTAAATTTTTTCAATATAGAGGGCCTATGTTAGAAAAATATAGATAGTCGTATTTTCAATAATTTTTGATAACTATTTTGAAAAATTTGAATTGATAGAGGGCCCATGTTAGAAAAATTAAATTTTTTTGAAAATATGACTTTTTTTTATTTTTTTAATATTTTTCCCTAGCCCTAGATGTGGGGGACGTCTAGCCGTCCCCAATCCGCGCCTAGCTGTCCCCGGGACGTACAGATGTCCCCCACAGCTAGGGAAGTCGCCCCCCCGTTTCGGGGACGTCCCCTCAAAATTCTGACAATTTGGGGGGAGGGGGGGGGGGGACGTCCCTTGGCCGTCCCCAAGTCCCCAAGTCCCCAAAACGTCCCCGGGACTGGGACGGGGGTTTTCAGATAGGGGACGCGTCCCCGGTTTCGTAGTAAAATTATGTAAATAGACATGGTCGTGTGTATTTGAATTATGACTCAGCTGCAATAACACTGGTTTTTGACGGAGTAGAGAATCATAACAGAGAAAGAGATATACAGGGATCTTCTGAGTTGTTTCTTGCAGCTTTCTGAAACAAAAACATTTGTACAATCTTGATTACTGATGTGATGATCAAGTCTAGGTTTTGTCAGACAGGGAACCTAGATTTCTCATTATAAACTGAGAGCTTCAGTGCAAGATAATTGCAGTAGTGCTAGAACATATATCTTGCTAATCCAATTCATTTACAAGGTTTAAGTACATGAAAGCATTTTGCGTATCCTATCTTCTGCTTTTCTTTGTGGGCTGGAAGGTACTCAAATTCATAGATAAGCTATACCTATAACATTATTTTGAGCAATGGTATATATTTTCAACTGCAAATCTATTTTGTTTAGAGTCTGGAAATGAAGGACGTGAAACCTTTTCAATGATCTTGTTAACCAATTTTTTTCTGGGCTTGAGCTTCTTATAGCCACAAAAATGATATAGTTTTGGCATTTTTATTTTTGACAATGTGCATTCAACTGCCTACTTGTCTCCTGGCGAGATTTTTGTTACTTATATTTTTAGAATGATTTCTTTGTCCTTGTTACCAATCACATTCCAAAATGTTAGTGCTTGCATGGAAGCAAATCCAAGTCATGGAGGCATGTCAAAACATATTATTATTAGTATAATATCTTCGTATTATCTTTCTATTTCAGTTTAATGGTCAATATTGTAAATTTTTTACATATTAGATTCTTTCTAATTCAGACGATTGTTTCTTAATAGACACATCGTGCCTTTATAAACTATAAATGAACGTTTTGTTCTTTCATTAATTTTATTAGTTTTTACCAAATACTCTTGTATTATGGTATCAGAGCACAAGCAAATTTTTTTTGAAAAATTTATAATCCTAAATTTTTATTTAGTGAAATTTTTTCGTAAAGAATTTTTTCGTACTGTTTTCAAAAACTCGACTAGGGTTTTCTGCTACCTGTCTGGAGCCTGTGTGTGTGTTTGTGGGTCAGATTCGCGTCCATTCTTTTTCGGCTACCAAAGCCCACGCGATTTGTTTGTTATCTCTGACCTAGGTTCGTGGTTGGCTTCACGCGAATCTCCATCTTTGTTTTTGTGTTCCCGTGTGTTCATGACTCCTATGGATCACACACGATTTAACTCGCATGTGTTTTCTTTTTTTCACAGGCATTTCTGCAACCCATGACTGCATGCAGCGGGTTTCTCCTCGCCTTCTTTATGTGCAATGAGTCCTTCGCGTTATGTTCGCATCGGTTTCTTCTGCATTTTCAAAACCCAACGACCTTCAACTTTGTTTTTCCGTTTTTTTTTTTGCGCACGCGATTTCTCTTTGGCTCCCAATCTGAAAAATCGCGACTCCAATATCACACGCTTGTCTTTTGCAACAACTCGGGATTTGACACGATTTATTTCGCGATCTCGTGTTTTCTTGTTCTGCAACTGTTTCTAGGCGCATTTTTTTCTGACGACGTTTTTGCATGACCTATGATTTTTTTGGCGACAAGGGTTTTTCTGCATATTCTTCCATGTTTGTAGCCACCTAGGGTTTATTTTGAACCCTCAGTAATTTCTTAGCGGCCAGGGTTTTTTCAGAAAATAATTCTCAAAAATTTGTTACTTGGGTTTTTTCGAAATCTTTTCTGGGTATTTGTTAGAATTTTCCGAGTGCTCAGAAATCCATACTTGAGGATACGTGCTGGAAATTTTCTTCATTCCACCTCGAAATCAGTGCTAGTTTTATGCTTCCGTTTTCTTGCATGTGTTGCGTATACGCGATTTCATGCATCGTTGCCTCGATATTTGTGCCATTATTTGGTCAATCTGCTTTGACCTCCATTTTCAGTAATGGCACCTCATAAATATTCTTCTTGAGGGGGGTCAGAAATTCAACGACAAAAACTACAATACCTGGAAATAGCGGATGGTCACCATTTATGATTATCGTGTTATTGATAAGTTGGTTCTTGGCAAAGTCCAACGCCCTTTTGCAGCTAGTCCTGATCAAACCAAGTTCGATGAGCAAAATCTTGAAGCTGTCATGCTCATCAAGCTCTCAGTGAACGATGATCAGCTTCCTCACATACCTTCTAGCAAAACAGCTGCCGAGATATGGGAGCATCTCAAGACGCTGCAAGAGATGTTTGATAAGAGCAGAGCCTTCTTTCTAAAAAATATGCTCTTCTCTTTTTTCATGGATGAGAGAAAATCCCTTTAGGATTATCTCAATGGGATGAAGGAAATCCGTGACCGGTTAGAAGCCATTGGCTGGAAAATGGAGGACATGGTCGTGATCACTTTGAAGAGCTTATCAAAGTCGTACGAGTTGTCGAAACTCTCAACATCACTTCAACTGGTGTTCATTTGAAGTTCGCTAATCTATGCACTAAACTTCTACAACAAGGTCGATGGAAGCAACAGTTCGGTAGCAATACCAGCTCCCTCCACAGAACAAGCATTTGCAGCCAAATCCTTTTTGAAGGATAAAGGCAAATTATAGTCTTCTTAGTCTTCTTAGCAGAAACCCTCTGCTCCGTCATCAGAAGGCTTGAAGAAGAAAAATGTTCAGTGCAATTACTGCCATAAGTATGGTCATATGAAACTTGAGTGTCGTAAACGCTTGGCTACACAGGCTAAGCAAAGTGGTTTGCAACCGAAAGCAAATGTAGCGCAGCACACTAAACATAGCGAGTCCGCCTTTTACGCCTTCATGGCTAAAAGACCTGTAGACCATGTCAAATCCTCTGCCTGGTATATAGATTCAAGTGCTTCACGGCACTTCACTCATTATCGGGATTGGTTCACTGATTTTCAGCCTTACTCAGATTCAGTTATTTTTGGAGGAAGGGAAGAGTACACCGTTGTCGGAAAGGGCGATGTGCAGTTTCAGTCTGGAGGGAGGAAATTGATTTTCCCCAATGTGTATTGTGTTCTAGGAATGGAACTCAACCTTCTCTCAGTTAGTCAGATTTGAGACATTCCCCTTGGCTCGAGATGACCTTCAGTTCACATCAGTGCAGTATCATTGATCAAGAGACTCAAACAACTATTGTTGTGGGTCTTGAGGATCATGGTCTATTTAGACTAGTTGATTATGGTGATTCTCAAGAGCTTGCCATGGCAGCCAAGCACTCCTCTGTTAGTACACTTTGGCATCAGCGTTATGGGCACTTCAATTTGTACTATCTTGCTTAGCTTGTTCGGGAAGATCTTATCATTGGATTGCCATAAATTCAAACCCAGAACCTCGGAGTTTGCGGAGCATGTCAAGCTAGCAAGCAGCATCGGACTCCGTTTTCGGATGGTGACTCCTGGAGAGCCTCTAAGGTACTACAACTTGTCCATGCTAATATCTGTGGACCTATGGCTACTCCTGTTACTGAGTCCAGGTATTTTCTTCTTTTTGTTGATGAATATAGTAGAAAAATGTGGGTGTATTTTCTTCATCAGAAATCAGAGGTGTTTGTTGTGTTTCAAAAGTTCAAAGCATTAGTTTAAAAAGAGTCTGGCAATCATATTATTACTCTTCGGTCTGACATTGGGGGAGAATTCTGTTATTCAGCTTTCTCCTATTTTTGTGAACAACATGGCATCAAGCGCCAACTCACTACACATTACACCCCTCAGCAAAATAGTGTCATTGAGCAGAGAAACTACACGATTATTGAAATGACGCGATCTATGCTTGAGCACAAGAGTGTACTGAAGAAATTTTGGGCTGAAGCAGTTAACACTACAGTGTATCTTCTGATTCGGTCTGCTACTGTGGTTGTGAAGAAGAAAACTCAGGAAGAGGCCTTGTCAGGTCACAAGCCCAAAATCAGTCATTGGAAAGTTTTTGGCTCCACTGCTTTTGTTTGGATCCCCGATGCTAAGCGCACCAAGTTGGATGCCAAGAGCTAGAAATTCATGCTCACCGGCTATAGTGATAATCACAAAGCTTATCGACTGGTTGACATCGAGATATATCGTATCATCTTCAGTTGTGACGTGGTTTTTGATGAGGAATGAGGGCCATTTCAGCTCTCTCCTCCACTTATGGATTTAGAGGATCAGCCTTTGAAGGCTTTAGACTTGGGTGTCCGTCTTCTATTAGGTCCACCTAATGGGAGGGTTCTAGCTGTTTCAACTCCTGCACCTTCACCGATTCTTTCTCCTGCAGGATCCCCTAGACGCGTAGCTGCTCCACCTAACTTTCCCTAGGATTCCTCTGATCTTTTGTTTGATGAACCCGATCCTGTTGCACCCCGTACATCTAATGTTGGCACTTCTACTCTCCAACCTAAATGGTGGGCTAAGACAATTGCCGATCTTCATGATGATGAGCTCATCAAGGGTAGAATTGCTTGGAAGAAGAGTAAACGGCTTGATTATGTCAATTTTGCTCTCATGGCCAACATTCACAGTGTGTATGAACCACAACATACTCAGAGGCGAAAGGGATACTTGAGTGGGAACAAGCTATGGCAACTGAACACCAGAGCTTGCTAAAAAATAACAGTTGGGTTCTATCAGATCTTCCTTCAAGGAAGAAGCCCATTGGATGCAAATGGGTTTTTAAGGTCAAATACAAGTCTGATTGTACTTTGGATAAGTACAAGGCTCATCTCGTTGCAAAAGGCTTCTCTTAACATGAAGGAATTGATTATGTGGAGACCTTTGCTTCGACAACTTAGATGATCACCATAGTCCTAGCCATGGCAGCTCAGTGTGGTTGGAAGGTCCATCAAATGGACGTCAAGAGTGCCTTCTTGAATGGTGAGTTACAGGAAGAGGTTTACATGACGCAACCTCCTGGATTCGAGGTTGCCGGAAAAGAACACCAGGTACTCAAACTGGTGAAAGCACTCTACGGCCTGAAACAGGCTCCTCGGGCATGGTACATGAAAATTGATAAGTACCTCACAGATCAGGGTTTCCAGAGGAGTCCTTCTGACTCAAATCTGTATGTAAAGACTACTAGCAGTGATATCATCATTTTGGTTATCTATGTTGATGATCTAATCATTGTTGGCAGCTTGGCATCTTTGATTCAGGGAATCAAGCAAAATTTATTCAAGTGTTTTGACATGACCGACCTTGGGCTTTTGCATTACTACCTAAGTGTTGAGGTTTGGCAGCAGTCTCATGGCATCTTCATCTCTTAGTCCAAATATGTTAGGGCTCTGCTAGACAAGTTCCGAATGTAGGACTGCAAACCGACATCTACACCTATGGAGAAAGGCCTGAAGTTGTTGGCCAAATTTGGTTCTCCAGTTGAGAATGAATCGGATTTCAGGCAACTAGTGGGCAGTTTAATCTCTCTCACCTCCACTAGACTTGATCTAAGTTATGCAGTGAGTTACATATCCCGCTTCATGACAACTCCTACATCAGATCATTGGGCTGCAGCGAGGCGGATCCTGCGCTATGTCAAGGGCACTTCAGACTTTGGTATCCTTTATGGACGGACCAAAGATCCCAAACTCATCAGTTTCACAGATTCGGATTGGGCAGGCTATGTTGATGATAGAAAGTCCACATCTGGATATGTCTTCAGTTTGGGTACAGGTGGTCACTTGGACCAGTAAGAAGCAGCAGGCCGTAGCTCTTTCCTTGACCGAAGCTGAATATCGAGGAACAATCAAAGCAGCTTGTGAGGCAGTTTGGCTTCAAAGGATGCTTTTGGACATCCAATTGCCTCAAGATGGTCCTACACCCCTCTTCTGTGATAATCAAGGGGTGCTGAAACTTGCTAGAAATCCAGTCTTCCATGAGCGGACCGAGCATGTTGAGCTTCATTGTCACTTTATCTGCAAGCTGGTTGAAGATGGATCCGTGAATTTGCAGTATGTTCCTACTGAGGACCAGACTACAAATATCCTCACCAAGTCCCTACATCCAGATAAGTTTGTTAGGTTCAGGGGGCAACTTGGTGTAGTAGACAGATTGACCATTAAGGGAGGGTATTAGTATAATATCTTCGTATTATCTTTCTATTTCAGTTTAATGGTCAATATTGTAAATTTTGTACATATTAGATTCTTTCTAATTCAGATGATTGTTTCTTAATAGAAACATTGTGCCTTTGTAAACTATAAATGAACGTTTTGTTGATTCATTAATTTTATCAGTTTTTACCAAATACTCTTGTATTAATTGTGCTTCTAAGTGCCCAATAAGATCTTAAATCATAACGAATAATTTCAAACGTAACAAAATGCAGCTAGCAATTCATCAAAATGTCAAAAGAAATTTCTCAATTGCAAGCAGATGAAATTTTTTGCAAAGTTCTTTAGATCTGTATAAGAAAAATCAGGATACCTCCCTGGCACTTAAGGTGTATGAAAATATTGAGGGTTTTATATATTGTAAAATGCAGAGGGCCCATGCTGCAACTGTCCAAGGAATAGAGTGTATGTCCACTAAAGTGTGTCTAGCATATCAAATATTATCGTTATCATTTCATGCAATCTTTACAATTCCATCATTTTGTGACTCATTTACTCTGGCTTTTGAATCTAGGGATTTCTACCTGTTGTGACAAGAAACTGGTTGATAGAAATAGCAATGTGAACTTTGAAACTATTTACCTGGTTCCCGTTTCAATAGAAGAAAATATGTAAGATAATGCTCACAAGGTCTTGCAATACCCCTTATCCTTCATGAATTTTCATCCTCAATAAAATAAAAAACAAGCGATGATAATGCTTATAAACCTTCGCTATGCCTTGTGCTTTGGAGCACATGCATTTTCTGCTTTTGAAGAAAAATACATGTATTTGTGGATGTTTTCTTGTTCTCATCTATGTCTAAGTATATGCTTTGTGCTTGACATGATTTACAAATTGGATGCTTTCAAACTTAAAAATTGCAGAAGTGAGTTATCTTTCTCTGTCTATAATTTTATATTACTGATTGTTCAAGGAGATAAGCTCTTGTTTATGATATGTTTCTATATAATTTGTGTGCTTTAAAAATATTCTTCTCTCCATGAAACTTAATACCTAAAAAATCTAAGACGTTCTGTTTGTGCTTTCTATTGTAACTTGGTAGATGAAATTAGAAATTAAAGTCTCTTTCTAACATGCCAAAGTAAATATCTTGTTTAGAGTCAATACATCCGTGGGATCAGTGAGTGGAATTTCAATTTAGAGGATTTGAAGGCACAGGCTGCTTTGGTATGTTTTAAAGAAACTTTTGCATCCTTATATTTGCATGCATTCACAAATTCAGTCAGAGTCATTCTTGACTAAGTAGAAATTTCTTTTGTTTTTCATGCATCATGATATTGTGCCTGGTATAACACACTTTCTTTTCTGTTCTGTCAGATTCAAGATGATGATGAAGTTCCTTCTTCAAAGAAACATCCAATAGATTCAAAACCCACAGGAGAAAATTTGAAATCAATGGGAGTGGTGCCAAGCTCTGACTCTCCGTGGACCATTCATTCTCGTAAAATGGAGTCAATTGGTAAGGTAAGTACATTATGACATTATGTATGAAGATGGACTACAAGTGTCGGGGTAGATACTAAATCAGTATTTAATCATTTGCCTTCCATATATTGAGAATTTGCATTTTTCACCCTGTGGATGAAAGTATAAATGCTTCCCAGGTAACCTGATAAATGGAGATTTGGCAGGATGGAGATCATGATATATGTGTTCGGCCAGCCCCTCTCTCTTCACCTTTATTACCTCAGACAGTAAATTTTCTCAAGTATGTATTCTGTATTGGCAACTTTTACTAGAGCCTGTGTATTTTTGTTTCATGTTTCATCTGTAGATTGCTTGCTTTCTTCTTGTTTCCATGAAAGCTAAAGAAACCTATCATGGATTCAACTTCTGCCAAAGAATTTAAGAAACTTTCTTTCTCAATCGTATATTATCTGCGTTTCTTATGGATTCACATTTTTTTGGGGAATCTATGAGATAATCAAATTATAGCAACCATTATTCTCTTCTGTCAATTAGGGAGTTGAATTCATTTGTCTCTAATTTTTGGGGCAAATAAATTTCTTGTGAGTTCAATAGTTGTCATTTCCTTTTTTATCAGTTATAATATTCATTTTGAATTGTCCTTGGAATTGTATGGCTTTACTTTAGAAGTTTAGGCATACTAGTTTTGAATCATACTGCTATTGTGATTTAGGCAGTTGATTTGCATTAAAGTAAGATAGACACGATATTTAATAATATCAATTAGCATAGAACTGATTCCTTTTAATTTAAATCTGGGGATCTACTCCTTTTGTTTGCAGGGAGTCCTTTGATGTTATTGATGATGGGACCAATGCATGTAGCCCGACTGGGAAGGAGTCTACGATGCCTCGACATTCAAGATTGGAGACTTTGCAGACACAGCAGGACTATTTTGACAGTTCCAAGGTTAGAAGGAAGAATTCTGATAAAGATTGCAAGCTTAGTGAGGATGTTTTTCATGCTCCTGTACATGGTCATAGAGTCTTAAGTGGGCCACTTGTTCCAGAACATGTGCTTGCATCTTGCAGTGTGGGACCAGGAGATGGAGACAGGTTAAACTTCTTTTTTTGTTTTTGTTTTTGTCAGAATGCAAAACATAGTAATGATAATCACATAATTAACAGGATAACTTTAGTGAACCCTTTCTACCAAATTTAGCTGTTTTAGTTCATTGTTCTGTTAGAACTAGAGAATATGCAATTTCTAAACAAGTAGTTGTCAAATAATTGATATCTTTTGGCTAATAAGCCATGCCTGGGGGCTATCTCTTCATGTCCAGAGTTGGTTGATCTGCTTATTCACACTTTCCCCTAATTGCTGAGTGAGCTAGCCCAGTGGTGTTCGAACCTGGGTCATTATCTTGACAATCATTCCTAGCTTTCTGCTAGACCATGGCACACAAGAACCTTAAGTACCTTTACAAAAACGCAACAAGCTTAGTTTTCTTTCTAGCTCTTTTACATAAGAGGCCATCAATGCATTTCATTGTGTGGTGAAGTTTTCACTTTTCAGTAGTAATTGCAGTTTAACTGTAAAACTTACCTGTATTAGAAGGAATAATGTAATGTCCCTTAATGGGACCTTCTAAGATTGTGTCCTAGAATCACAAATTTAATATATAGTGATTACAATAGAGGGACACTATAGTTATAGGAAAGCATTTATTAAACTATCATTATGACATTATTATATTATATTTCATTAACAACATTGTATTATGTTATCTGTATCATGTAATAACATTATTGTACTATATAATTTATTTTATATTACAGTTTTATATTCTATTACCAGCACTATGTTATATTGACATCATTATATTATATTATATTATATTATAGTATTATGTTATGTAACTTCCTTGTCATATTAATATTATTGAATTGTGTCATACCATATTAGTTTTACTTTATGTTAACAGCATCATACTATATTATGTTAATAGTATTATATTCTCAGATTCATACCCCAATGTGATTCCCAGACAATATAATAACAGAGGCCTTTGTGTTTTCTTATTTCCTTATCCATTATTTCTCCTCTTAAATCTATCGTAAACTAAATCACTGACTTCTCACAATTCCGTCATAAATTCTTTATATAAATCTGAAACAAGTTCTTTACCTAGTCTACACTTCATTCCTTATTTACTGATTTCTGGTGCATTAGTATTACGTATCCTCCCCACCCCCTTTTTTTAATTCCAATTCCTTTCTACAACTATATATCATCATATTAAAGAGAGACCCCCTTTCTAACGAGTGATGTCCTACCTCATCACCTAAACTATTTAAACTTCATTACTTAATCGTACCATTCCATTACTAATTCATTGCTCACATGGCCTCTTCGTAATATCGTGCCACTTCATGAAGGTAATCATTCTTTCCTTAATCGTTGTTGTGTTTATTATTAATAAGACAATGGTAATTTCTGTTTATGCCACTTCTCATAAATCGCACCTATTGGGAATCATTCTTACCTTTTACTAATTACTTCACGAAGCCTTTAATCCACAACGTTGTCTTTGATTTCTTCAATATAATTGATTCTGAAATTTAAAATAATCACCGAGGTATGTATATTATATTATAGCATTATATTTATTAATTAAATTATATTCTAAATACTAATACTATCAACAAGATAAAAGCAACTTATTAAACTGGTAATAGACAACAATCATCGATTAATATGTAAATTTAATATTAATGAATATTTAATATTAATAAATAGTTAAATAATTTTAATATTGATGTATATGTAATATTAATAAGAATATTATGAATATTTGATATTAATGAATATTTAATGTTAATATGTAATTTGAATGTGTATAATTTATCATATAAATTGTGTTTATAATATAATATTAATTAATTTTTTTATTTGAATATTTCAAGAATATTATTAGTAACAAATATTAATAATAATATTTAATAAATAAATAAATTTCAAATAATCATTCGTTGTTAATTATTATATTAATTAATAATAATAATTACTTCATTTAGGATATATATAACGATAAAGGAGGGGACATGACAAATAATTTTTAATAACACTTAATCTCCATGCTGGATTCTATTTGCAGAAGACAAAAGATATGTAAGTGCTTAACTAGGTTTCCTATTTTCTGCATGAACAAATCTATTGATTTTTAATGGTTTTCTCTTCCTGTTCATCTTGATCTGAAGCTTATCTTCTTTGTTTGCAAGCATCTCTTGGATGGTCTGCATATGTTCTCCCAACTATGTACAAACATGGATCTACAAGGTGTGCGCCCTTGGTCTCCTTGTGCTGTGCAGCACAACGCTCGGGTTTGTGACATGGCTTAACCGCCTCCTGTGGATTCTATAAGTCTAGTGGTTGTATCGAGCATTAACAGGTCGATCTTTTGGTACAATGGCAATCACACTAGTAACAAGTGGTATCAGAGCTTGGTCACAGGTTCAAACCCCTCGCTTGCGCTGGGGGGGATTGTTGCAAGGTGTGCGCCCTTGGTCTCCTTGTGTTGTGCAGCGCAACGCTTGGGTTTGTGACATAGCTTAACTGCCTCATGTGGATTCTATAAGTCTAGTGGTTATATCGAGCATTAACAAGTCGATCTTTTGGTGCAACGGCATTCACACTTGTAACAGGATCATGAAGACAAAATTGTTTTAGCCTGGGGTTTCCACATAGGCTTTGAAGTCTTGTATATGTTACTCACAAGACACGATCGTTGAAGTGTCTATGCACCACCAATTCATTGTAATATATTGCTTATAAATCACAGCATTCATTACCTGACACTTTAAGCTGTGTACATTAGAACTTCCTCACATTATTAGTTACAAATGTAGGATGTTAATATAATTTACACAACATATAGATAGCATAGGCATGCTTGCTAGTTATAGTTACATATATTTTAAGTTCAAACCTAAGCAACTCACTAAAGAATGTAAAGACCGCATTCTGTACATCCATTCAACTGCACTTAAACCCACTGCTTTGCTCATTTGGCTTAGATTCTCTTCAATTTTTCCCAAAGACACATGCATGTGTTGCAGCTGAAGTTGAGCCCATTTTGCATGTGAAACTAATGTTGTTGGAGTGCTTGTAGCTCTCAACATTTTCTCCACCTCCTCCTAATGGGTTGCTTGCATCTGTCAACTTCTTCCCCAATCTTTTTGTTAAAGTACTTGAACATTTCACACTTCTTCACCAATCTTCTTGTTGGAATGCTTGCATTGGTAAACTTATTCACTCATGTCTTGTTTTCCTGATATAGTAAATAACTAGTTTGAAGTCCGTTTTGTTTATTTTTGGTTATTTTTTCATTTTCTTTGTCAGCAATGCATATCACAAATCAGTGTGCTCCCTCAACTGGTATTGTTTTTCTCCTTTCTTCTATCATGGTGAGGCTATCTGCTTGGGAAGTCTTTCTAAATTCTTGTTTACTTCCTCGATTCTCTTGGTTGGAGCATTATGTTGAAGTATGTAGCGTCGACAAAGATCTTCCTGTTCGTATGCTCAGAATATGTGTGTTCGTGCTAGCGTATCCTTTCATACTTTTACGATGTGATGACTAAGCCTAAATGATCTGGCATTTTCTTATTATCTGCCAATATCTCTTACTCTTCATGTATCATGTTTATCTTGAAGGCTTCCGTTACTCCTATTTCATCTTCTTTGCTTCGTTGGCTTCCGTTTCAAATTCGAGATTCTTCTATCGTTTATATGAATGCTCTTGGCTGTTCGTGTAGTGCCTATGTGGCTGTCGGTGGCATATATGTGTCTATATGGTTGTCGGTGACCTTTCCTCTGCCAGTGTGGAGTCTTTCCCTTTGCTATTCGATATATTATATATATCGTATTTCTATGTTCGTGCAGCTTCTCTTTTTCAGCAGTTTGTTTTATGTATATAGGGTTATCATACTGTTTGAGCAAGTTAATTGCTATTATACATGAGTGTAGATCATTGAGATTGAGCACGTACCGAGTTGTATATTTCAGACTTCTCATTACTTGAAGTGTATTGTTCGATTCCCTTGAAGTTATGTATGTTTTCTATTGAATGGGAATCATATGTGTTTCGGGACTTATTGATGATAATCTGAGAATTATCAATACTTGTAATTACTTATGAGATAGAAATAAAGATCATATTTGTGTGGGCTGGGTTTTTCACCCTCAAGTGGAGGGTTTTCCCAAGATAAGTCTTTTGTGTCCTTGTTATTCTTAAATTTTGTGATTTCTTTTATATATTCTGGTTCAAATTTAACATGGTATCAGAGTGGGTCTAGAAGATCAATCCAGAACCAGAATCTTGTTTAAAGTACCTTATTTCTTTAAGTTGTTTTTCTAAGTCATTCATTATGGTGAATGGATTGAAAGTAGAAGATAGACTAGATGGTTCGTCAAATTTCTCTTCTTGGAAATTTAGAATTCTGATTACTCTAGAAGAGAATGATCTCCTTGACTATGTCTCGAAAGATGTAGAAGAACCTTCTGTTGATGCAGAGAAAGTTCAATGGAGAAAGAATAGGACCATGGCTAAGAAAATTCTGATTGATTTTGTTAAGGATCATCTGGTTCCTATCATCTCTAAGTCGGATTCAGCTAAGGAAATGTTTCAAACCCTAAAGGATCTTTATGAATTCAACAACACTAGCAGAGCTCTAGCCCTCAAGCGTCAACTGTTGCATGTGAAAATGGCTAGAGGAGAATCTGTTGCTTCTTATTTCATGAAAATTTCAGAGTTAAAAAGATCAGCTTCGTGCAATTGGAGATACTTTTTCTGATAAAGACTTGGTGATGCTAGCTATGAATGGACTTCCCAACTCTTGGGAATCCTTCATTCAAGAAATTAGTGGAAGAGATGAACTTCCTAAGTTTGATAGATTGAGAGCAGATTGCATTTAGGAAGAATGCAGACAAGAAGCTAGAGGCAATGGTCACAAATCTCATCATGAAGATGATCATGTGCTAGCTGCTCACACATCTAAGGTGCAAGGAAAGAAGGTAACTTCAAAAGATTTAGAGATAAGAATTTTGAGTCTGCCCCTGATGCCAAGAAAAAGATGAAGGACCTTTCTAGAATTCAGCGCTTCAGATGTGACAAATTTGGTCACTTTGCCAAAGATTGTGTATCAAGGTCAAAGCCTCAAGCAGCTGCTGCAAATGTTGAGACTCCTTCTCCTCAAAGAGAGTCAAGTGAAAATTCTGAGGGATTCTTGTTTATTTCTGCTCTTTCTAGTAATGTTCTTACTAACAGTGATACGTGGTTGATAGATAGTGGAGTATCTCGTCATATCACTGGTTATCGTGAGCATCTTTCAAACTTGAAAAAAAAAGACTCATCTTTAAGTTATCATTGGTGATGATGCTTGCTATTCTGTGAAGGGTGCGGGTTCTACTTCTTTTTAGTTGGACTCTGGTATTCCTCTTCATTTAAGTGATGTAGTGTTTGTTCCTGGTATTAAGAAGAATCTAATTTCTATTTCTGCATTAGAAGACAAAGGTTATCATGTTGCTTTTGCTGATGGAAAAGTTCTTGCATGGAAGAAGAACTCAATTATTCAATCAGCTCGTGTTATTGGTGTTTGTCATGATAGTCTTTACAAACTTTCAGCTCATCTCATTCAAGTCTTAGCTCACGACTCTTCAAGTTCAAGTGAGTTGTGGCATAAAAGATTTGGTCATTTAAATTTCAGAACTTTGTCTTCAGTGGAGAAGTTTGTCATTGGTCTTCCGAAGCTGAACCAAAATCATGAAGGTGTTTGCAAGGGGTGTGCTTTAGGTAAGAACATTAAGAGTACCTTTCATAGTAGTGAAAGTAGGGCAAAGAATATTCTAGAATTAATTCATTCTGATTTATGTGGACCTATGTCAGTTGCTTCACTTAGTGGTTTTTGGTATTATGTCACCTTCATTGATGATTTTTCACGTAAGTGTTGGATTTACTTTCTTAAGTCTAAAGAGTCTGATGAAGTGCTGTCCAGATTTAAAGAGTTTAAAGCTCTAGTTGAAAATTTATCTAACAAGAAAATAAAAGTTCTTAGATCTGATAATGGAGGAGAATATGTTTTTGGTGTTTTTCATAACTTTTGTGTTGAAGTTGGGATTAAGAGGGAGTTCTGTGTCCCTTATAATCCTCAACAAAACGGTGTGGTTGAAAGAAAGAATAGGACAATTGTGGAGGCAACGAAGGCTATGATTCATGACCAAAGTCTTCAAACATTTCTTTGGGCCGAGGCTTGCAGGACAACAGTTCACATTCAAAATCGTAGTCCTTATCAGATTCTAGACAACTTGACTCTAGAAGAAGCTTTTGCAGGTGTCAAACCAGATGTTATTTTAGAATCTTTGGATGCCTTGTTTATATTCATGTTCCAAAAGAGAAAAGAACTAAATTAGAATGTTCAGGCAAAAATCTACATTCCAGGTCAAAAACAGATTGAAATCAGCAGGGATGTTTCTTTTGATGAAGATGTAGCTTGCAAGAAATCCAAAGAGTCTAACTTGGAATCTGATGAAGATTTTGAGCATTCTCAAGATATAGATATAGCTGATTTGAATCCATCTTCAGAGATTCAGAGGGAGAATACATATTTAGAAGATTCTGCTGACCCAGCTGATCCAGCTGATCCTATTGATCCAGTTGACTCTATAGTTACAACATTAGGTCTCGGTAATAGTTCAGCTAATAAGAAAAGACCTATGTGGGCTAGGCACACTATGGAAGAGGCTGAAAAATATGCAGCCCCTTGTGGTACTTTCAGAGAAAGTAAGAGGCCTCATAAGTTTGTTGGTTATGTATCCTTGATGAGTCACATTATTGCATCCAAGCCTTCCAGTGTTGAAGAGGCTTTAAATCAGCAAGTGTGGAAGGATGCCATGATGGAGGAATATCAATCTATTATGAAAAACGATGTATGGGACATTGTTCCAAGGCCTAAAAACAAATCAATGGTTTCTTCTAAGTGGCTGTTCAAAATCAAACATGCAGTTGATGGGAGTATAGAAAAGTACAAGGCCAGATTTGTAGCCAGAGGTTTTCAACAAAAGGAAGGCATAGATTATGAAGAAACCTTTGCACGTGTAGCACGTTACACTTCTATTAGGACCATCATAGCTGTTGCAGCTGTTAAGGGTTGGAATCTTCATCAAATGGATGTGAAAACAACCTTTCTTGAATGGTATAATTGAAGAGGAGGTTTGCATTGAGCAGCTAGAGGGCTTTGTTATTCATGATAGAAACTCACATATATGCAGGCTGAAAAAGGCCTTATATGGCCTTAAACAAGCCCCTCGTGCTTGGTATGAGAGGATAGATCACTATCTTTTGAGCTTGGGCTTCCTAAAGAATGACGCTGATCCAAATTTATACTTAAAGTAGTTAGCTTCAGAATTTGAAATGAAAGATCTTGGTTTGTTGCATTATTTCCTTGGACTTGAGGTATGGCAAAGTTCAAATGGAATTATATTGAGTCAAGGTAAATATGCTATTGATATTCTGAAGAGGTTTGGTATGTTAGAATGTAAATCTATGGTGACTCCTATGGAAGCAAATCTGAAAAAGTTACATGAGGTTGCAGCTACTTCAGATTTAGTAGATCCTACTATGTACCTGCAATTAATTGGTTCTTTAATGTATTTGGTTAACACAAGGCCTGATATATGTTATGCTGTTAACACTTTAAATCAATTCATGTGTGAACCAAGATAGATTCACCTTGTGGCAGCCAAACACATACTGAGATATGTTCATGGTATAGTGGGATGTGGTTTAAAATATTCCTCATGTGTAGAGCTGAACTTACAGGGGTTCTCTGATTCAGATTGGGCAGGTTGTGTGCCTGATAGGAAGAGAACTTCAGGATGTTTTTTCAGCCTAGGTTTAGCCATGATTTCCTAGTGCAGCAAGAAACAATCTTATGTTGCTCAGAGTATAACTGAAGCAGAATATGTTGCAGCTTGTGTGGCTGCAAGAGAAGCTGTGTGGCTTCGCAAATTGCTTGCAGGTTGTTTGGGAAGCCCTTGGAGCCTACAGTGATTCTTTGTGATAACCAAAGTTGTGTGAAGCTTTCGGTTAATCTAGTTTTTCATGATAGAACCAAACATGTGGAAATAAAATATCATTACTTGAGAGATATGGTTCAAAGGAAAGTAGTTAAACTCAAGTACATTTGCACAGAAGAGCAAACAACAGACATTCTCAGTAAGCCGCTTCTCAGCAAGCCGCTTCTGAGAGTGAAGTTTTGTTACTTCCGAAATAAGCCTGGCATTGTGGAGAATGAAGCTCTTGCCGAGAGAGAGTCTCAACTTCATTAATTCTTTGCTTATTGTTAATGAGTTATTCTCTGTGAGAAAAGTTCGAGGAGAAATCCCTTGTTAATGAGTTCTTCTCTACGAGAGAAGTTCGAGGTGAAATCCCTTGTTAACGAGTTCTTCTCTGAGAGAGAATTTCAAGGTGAAATCCCTTCTTCCACCCTCTGGGAGTAGCTATGGTGGATCCACCCTTTGGGAGTAGCCATGGTGGAAGTCATGTGTGTGACTCCATGACTTTGTTTTTTGTTTTTTCTGATTCACCCTCTAGGAGTAGCTATAGTGAATATTGTTATGCTGAGAGAACATTTTTATTTGAGAAAATCTGTGATGAGATTTTTTTTTGTTGATATTCTTTTGGTTGTAGCTATGTGTACTTGTCATGTGATGACATTTTGAAGATCTCTCTCTGTTTACCCTGTGGGTTGTGTTATTAATATTGCATATCAATAGTCAGATGATAACCATAGGATAGAATAGTAACCAGAAACTCAAAGCAATGCTTTCATTAATGCCAAAATGTCTAGTACAATAATCATTCTTTGCATCAGTGTATCCAACAACAAGTACAAGAGCATATATAAAGACATGGTCGAGGGTTGCGGTTACCACCCGTGGGGAACCGTCATGCAACAGACAACTACCCTCGACGACACTAACATACTTAACCAACGTAGCTTAACAAGTAGTACAAAGCCCATTTTACGACCAACATCATCCCCCCCCCCCAAGAAAAGTCGTCTCCGGACGACAAGGACAAAAATCCGGGACTAACACAACAAAATGGGGATGAAGTACACTGTATACAATAAGAAATCACTGAGAAGAATGGGCTGAGGGGGCGTCCCTGAAGGAGGTAGTTGCACCGCCGATGAAGAAGATGCAGGAACTGCTGACGCTAGTCGAGCCCGAAACTCATACACCTGCTGCGTCCTCACCGGAAAACCCTTTTCTACTACCATCCGATGCTCAAGTGCGGATTTCACCATTATTGCTTCCGCAAGGAGTTCTTTTTTTTCCTTGACATCATAGTCGTCCCGTGCCTAAACCAAAGTTGTCTGCAAAACACGCTTTTCAGTCTCAGCCTCCACCAACTGCTACTCAAATGATACTATCTCCCTAGCCAATTTGTCCTTGATAGGCACCCGCGCTGCCCTCTCGGCATCCAACTACTAGGTACGCTGAGCTAAGTCTCACGCTACTATTGCCTCCAACCTGGTGGTCAGCTCCTCCCGAGCCCCTCTGTGCATCCACCAAAGCAACCTCACGTCCAGTCGAGACATACTCCGAGTACCTCAAAGCATACCATTCATGCCTGGAAGTAGCCACAACCCTCTAGCACAAAGGCTAGGAGACGCCTCAAATCCTCCATCACACTCCCCAAAGGTTGATAACTGAACTGAATAACTCCCTGGTGCCGTACGACTTCGTGTTCTTGCAATGCCTTCCCTTAAACTCTGTTTGTTTGCAACCTCCAAATCCGTCTCCCTCTACGGTTATGTCTTCCACGCCAATGCTTAGCTTCAGGCTTTTTTCTCACAGTACGGAACAACGCCAACACTTACTGTGACTTCTCTGATGCCCTTCGCCCAACACAAAAGTGTATTGTAGCTCAAAAATAAATTGGGGGTCTGGGGGGTAGTGCCACCAGCGGGGTTGAGGGCAGCGCCCTCGCAGGGTCTGGGGCAGCGCCCCAACGGGGTCGAGGGTAGCGCCAATTTACAACCTCCAGAACCACACAGAAGTGCATGGCGCACATCATTTTTGTGATATTTTAAGATGCCAAAAACCTTCAGTCTAATTTTTTCAGCGTCCTGGCTCCAGATTCCATCGAATGATTTTTCAATCTGGTCGTCGTTTTTTTGTTTTTTAAAATTAAATGCATGCTTGTTTGAATGTTGGCGCATTTTTCTTTTCACGTGCCATCACCACCGTTTATCCCTGTCGTGTCGTGGTATTTTTCCTTTCGCCCTTTTTTAAACCGCCGTCGTCATTGCTGTGCTCCTTCAGGCCTACGGTGGTATTCCACCACCAGTGACCTTCGTCGACGGTGGTTCCCCCGCATGGTGGTTCCACCGTACGGTGGTCCCACCACCACTTCCAAAAAAAAATATATATATATATATTTTTTAATTTAATTTCCTAATCTAATTGTCTAGTGAGTCTTTGGCTCGGGTCTCGTGCCTTTGGGATCGCCCTCTCATACTTCTCGGTTTGTCGTGCCTCTCGAGTCTCCCGCTTTGGTCCCGTGCCTCTCGAGTCGCTCGCCCGGCCTCTCGGGTCCCCTTCTATCCTCTCGGGTCTCCTTCCGGCCTCTCGAGTGTCCCTCCGGCCTCTCGGGTCCCCTGCGCACTTCTCGTGGTAGGGTTTCAATTTGGACCCGTTGATGGCAAGTTTATTTTCAATGGCCATCCGAAGACCTGGAGCCATAAATTATACAGGGACCACGGCGTCCTTCCCGTACATAAGAAGAAGAAGAAGAATAAAGATTTTGAAGGCTGCGGCCTTCCACACAAGGTTCCAATCGTTGCTGACACGAATGATCTTGGGATTATCTACGTCACCGAGGTTTGTCTCCTTCAATTTTACCTATTGATACTTGATGGGTTCTTACTTCGGGAACTGGTGTGCGGTGGTGTTACTCACATGGGCGTCTCTCTTCCAATATTCTTTGTATTCCGGTAGGTACGCCTCCTCTATTACTTGCTTTGGTTCCTCTACTTCGAGCTTGTAGCTCTGGAACATTTCGTAATCCTCCATCTGCTAGTGGAAGAGCCCGTTCAATGACCCTGTCTCATTCTCGTAGCACTCTCCTAGTTTGAGAATCCCTTCGTCGTTGGGCTCCATGCAGCCCCGTCCTTCGTCCCTCCGGTCGCCTTCTCCTTCACCCTCTGATTCCGAAGATGATGCCAGTTCCTCACTAACCAACTACGTCACAAGGTCTATGATAAACTTCCTTCCTCCATTCTCCATAGACAGAGTGTTCTTCTTCCAGTTGTGGGTGGCCTTGGTTGCCACCAGCCACCCTCTCCCTAAGATCGCATCATACCCTTTTTTCTTTAGTGGGATTACCATGAAGTCTAGTATGAAGGGTTGTGCCCCGATGGTAACTTGCTAGCCCATCAGTGTCCCGATGGGTTTGATTCTATGTTGATCTGCTCTCAGCAGATTGAATGTAGATGGCCACAGCGTCGACTTCCTCAGCTTCCACCAGGTTTCTTCTGGAAGAACATTCACTCTCGATCCACCATCGACAATGGTATCGATTAGAATGGTGCAAAAGATAACCCATCTCCACAATGGCCAAGTTCCTTCCAGTGTTAACTGCCAGCAACTTGGGGTCTATTACAAACCCCCCAGGGACATCCGTGCGGTGGTTGGTATTGGTGCGTGGTTGGGAGAGATTATTCAGCAACGTCGTTCGTAATTGAGGCATCGTCTAGAGGAGATCGTGTACCTTCACAGGCACCTCTTGTTTTAAAATTTGATTTAGTATAGCCTCCTCCGCCTCCGGTTAGTTGGAAGTACCCGCTGTACCCTTCGCCTTCGCCCTCTCTTGTATCTCTTTCTTAATTTCTTCCCGTGCTTCCCGTACCTCCCGTACCCTTTGCTTCTCTGTCTCCAGGTCTGGGCACGTTGCTTGTCTGGCTTGGGCGCGGGTTACGGCCAACACTTCCTCTTCTTTGGTTTCCTCGATATTGAGCAAGTTGATGCCGAATTTCAGGCAGGTGGCGTCTTTGCGGTCTCCCGGTCTGCATCATTTGCACAAATATTGTGTGGTCTCTCCCTTTGGGCAGTCTCGGTCAAAGTGCCCCCACTGGCTGCACGCTCTGCATTGTATCATCGGTCGACCTTTGGAGTCGTATTGGATCCGGCTCCTTGTATTGTTATTGTTGTTTCGTCCTCCCCACCGGTTATCTCGGTAGCCCCCCAATGTTGCATTGTTGTTCACTGAGGAGTTGCCAGTACCGCTCGATGTAGTTGGTTGTTCCTGTGTAAGTAATACTTGTTGGTTTCGTGTTTTCATGTTGTAGGGACATTCCTTGGTGGGATGCCCCATCAACTGGCATATATCACAATAGGCCTTCTTTGGGCAGGAGCCTTTCGTGTGGTCGTCCGTCGTACATTTCGTGCACCAAAGCTCCCCTTCGTCGGTCTTGCTTGGACCTCCCTTCATAACCTTCAGCTCTTTGGTCATCCTCAGCATGTCCTTCTGCAGGGCTTGCACCTTTTTGCCGGACTTGCCATCGCTATTGCTTCCCTCAGAAGAGTCATCATCCTCAGACGAGCTATCCTTCTTCTTTTTCTTCTTGGATGTCTTGGTCTCGATCTCGAGATCCATCGCTCTATTATATGCATCTTCTTACGAGGTTGGTGGAACAATTTTCATCTTCTTCCAGAGGGAATGTTTCAGTCCCTCCACGAACCATCTCTTTTTCAACCCATCTGTTGGTTGACTCTCCATTTTCCCCAACAGTTCCTTGAGCCGCCGACTATAGGCTTGGACCATCTTGTTCTTGTTCTGCTTTGTGCCATAGATTTCGGCTACTATTTCATTGTCGTCTCTGAGGAGGCGAAACTCTATCTTGAACTCCTTCAGGTTGGGCCATGTGCCGACTTTGGCCTTATCCGTATCGGAGTACCAGTCGATGGCCAGTCCCCTTAAGATTGTTGGAAATTGTGTTACCCATTCGTCCTGTTCGGTAACACCGTTCCCTGACCATATGGTTTTTCACAAGTGCGGCAATGGCAAACGAGATCTTCCGTTGAACTTCGGCAGCTTCTGTTTACTGGCCATTGATGGGGGTTGTGTCGCCTGTCCCTGCACCTGCACCACTCCCAACCGCGCCGGTGGTGTTTGTTGTTTGAGTGACTGGGGGTATGGTGGTTTGTATCTGCGTGCTTGGTGTGATGGGTCCCAAGAGGGGGTCGTGCTTGCCGTGTGCCTGTGCCTCCTCCGCACCTATGGTCGTACGGTTGCCCTCCCCTCCGTTCTCACCCTCGTCGTCTGTTTGCTCCCTTCAGTGGTCCTCCGTGTGCAATGTAAGGGGTAAATTCCTGAACTGATCCTGGGTCTCTTCGACCAAATTTCTTCGTAGCCTTGTTTCCTCCAAAAATTCTTCGTAGCTTCTCACCCTACGGTGTTCTGGCGACACGTAGAAATCTCCTTCGGCTTCTGCTCTTGCACATAATGTAGGAGTGTTCTTTATTCTGCCCCTGAGGCTCAAGGTTCAAGTTTCTCGTCGTTGCTTGCCATTACGCTCCTCTTCCCAGCGATGGTTGTTTACTTCGTACTCCCGGAGGACCTATTGGCGTTGCTCCTGATGCTGGGTTTCATCCCTTCGATGCTGGTGGGCAAGGGTTGCTTGGGCTAGGAGACGCGGGAGTTGGTGCAACAATCTATTTGCCGTCGGACTGACATTGAGAGCGTCCCAGACTACACCCTCGGGTACCTCTTCCTGTGTAGCTCCCCTCGTACGAAAGTCTCTATAGCCGCCTGGAACCGGATCACGAAATCGCCTGTCAATGCGTTCTCCTCTTCGTAAAGTTCTCTCAGTCGGCTATCATCCCCCTCGATGCTATTGCCAATGGGCTGGCCCATTATCCTCCGTAGGCCATTCACGCTCCGTGGCTACCCAGATTTAGACAGCAACGATGCCAGATGTTTGCCCCGTGGGTTGTGTTATTAATATTGCATATCAATAGTCAGATGATGGCCATAGGATAGAATAGTTACCAGAAACTCAGGGCAATGCTTTCATTAATGCCAAAATGTCTAGTACAATAATCATTCTCTGCATGAATGTATCCAACAACAAGTACAAGAGCATATATAAAGACATGGTCGAGGGTTGCGGTTACCACCTGTGGGGAACCGTCGTGCAATGGACAACTACCCTCGACGACACTAACATACTTAACCAACATAGCTTAACAAGTAGTACAAAGCCCATTTTACGACCAACACTCTCTTGCTAAGAGGGAGTGTTGAAGTATGTAGCGTTGACAGAAATCTTCCTGTTTGTATGCTCAGAATATGTGTGTTCGTGCTGGCGTATCCTTTCATACTTTTATGATGTGATGACTAAGCCTAAATGATCTGGCATTTTCTTATTATCTGCCGATATCTCTTACTCTTCATGTATCACGTTGATTTTGAAGGCTTCCGTTACTCCTATTTCATCTTCTTTTCTTCTTTGGCTTTCGTTTCAAATTCGAGATGCTTCTATCATTTATATGAATGCTCCTGGCTGTTCGTGTAATGCCTATGTGGTTGTCGGTGGCATATATGTGTCTATATGGTTGTCGGTGACCTTTCCTCTGCCAGCATGGAGTCTTTCCCTTTGCTATTCGATATATTATATATATCTCATTTCTATGTTAGTGCAGCTTCTTTTTTTCAGCAGTTTGTTTTATGTATGCAGGGTTATCGCTCTGTTTGAGCAAGTTAATTGCTATTATACATGAGTGTAGATCATTGAGATTGAGCACGTACTGAGTTGTATATTTCAGACTTTGTCATTATTTGAAGTGTATTGTTCGATTCCCTTGAAGTTATGTATGTTTTCTATTGAATGGGAATCATATGTGTGTCAGGACTTATTGATTATAATCTGAGAATTATCAATACTTGTAATTACTTCTGAGATAGAAATAAAGATCATATTTGTGTGGGCTGGGTTTTTCACCATTAGGTGGAGGGTTTTCCGAGGATAAGTCTTTTGTGTCCTTGTTATTCTTAAATTTTGTGATTTCTTTTATATATTCTGGTTCAAATTTAACAAATTAGCTTCTTCAATTTCTTTCAGTCAATGTTTTCTTGCATTTCTATTGCCATTCTTGTACATGGAGACAATTATTGGTACAGCGAATATATACCTGAGGACTTTTGATGTTTAGATATGATTGGCAGTCAGAAGTACTTAACTGTACACAAAATTCAGGTCCAAAACAAAGCAAGTAGTATACCTTAGAAAATGAAGACTCAATAACAAGATTGACTAATTCTGAGCTAAAACTCAGCATGGGTTTGTTAGGAACTTATTAATAGGTTTTAAGCAAGCTTCACCCAGGCAAAGTAAAAACACAGGAGAAAACAAAGATGTGAAGGTATTTATAGTTGCCCAAGCAATCTCCATAAGGAATAGTGAACGAATGTTAAATGAGGCATATACCCCAAGTATATACAGATGACATTATAAACATAGGTTGAACTAGTCACCTTCATTTCCCAATAATAGCAATAGATTAAAGAGGAGATCTATTGGAGTCCTCACCCATGAAAATGAACAAAATATATGAACGAACAAAAAAGACAATATTGTTAGAATTGACTAACTGAATAAGAAAGGCTGACAATAATCCAACAAATAACAAAGTGCCCAAAGGCAAAGCTCACAAAGGGGAATAACTAATCCACATAGCTGACAGCAACCCAAAAGGGAAAGCAAAGACTCTACCAAGTAAAACACACCATACAGAAGATGGGAAAGGATTAACCAACGATATCAGTATTTTGAATTTTCCAATCTTAATTTTATTTAAGATTTCAAGACTGTTTGGGACCAACTTCTCTTTCTCGCTAGGGATTTCCAATGAGAAATGATAGTTCATTCCCTCTCTTCTAAAGCTTCCTTACAAGGCAAAGATGGCAAACAAGTAGGAAGAGGGGAGAAGGATCCAACCTCTGAAGAAAGGCCACCAACCAATGGTATACCACATAACAAAAGCTACACTAGGCAAGGCAGGAGATGGAGTACTATCCAAAAGAGAAGAAGCAACCACCTTAGGAGAAAAGGGTCCCGTAGTTGATGCATGTGCTGAAGTCCACACCTCAGCCGAAGCTTGACAAGAAACAAGATCAGGAGAACCAATGGACTTATAATTAGAAGTTGCACTAGTAGGAGACAACAATTGCTGAACACCTAAAACAAAATATTGGTGGCACTTAGCATCCTACTATGAAGAAGTTGGACCAAGGACTTTGCTCTTTATCTTAGAGCAACCAACAACGAAATGACCAAGGCCAAAACAACTATGACATCGAAAGGCTGAACTCTCCAAATCAATCTATTGGATCCAAATGCAATCATGAACTTGGGGTTAGATTTCTGCTAGTGAGCCCTTCAATAAAGATGGGGTGAGAAAGAACATTAGTCTTTGTAGAGAGAGAAGCTTCCAAAGTATTTCCAGTTACCTTCAAACTAGAATGAGTCTAGAACTGAAGCTAGAGGTTTAGGAAGTCTAACACAAATATCAATCACATAAAAAGAATAAGAACAAGGATTGAAAGAAACATACCATTGCTTCATTAATATAGCAGCCTTACCCAAAAACTACGGTTGCATTTCCATAATAGATGTTCTGTTTGTTGATGTGTTTTTTAGGCACATGCGAACACTGAATAAAATACCATAGGTATCTTATCCTCTCTTGAACAAAATCTCTCGGATGCTGAAGATTAGCTTAAGGATCATTCGAGTAGACTCCAAGGTTCATGTATGTAGGATCACTACGTGTGGATAAGCTTGGTTGGTTGTTATGATTGCTGTTTCATCAAGGGGCATTTATGGTTCGAAAAGATTTCATAAAGTGATTGGCAGATAGTATGCAATGAAGTTTCTTCCTAAGACTACTAAATGATTATAAAAAAAATGGCAAAAGATGAGGGTTTAGAGAAATTTTAAGCTATTCTAAAATGAATGGATGAGTAAATGACACAAGTGAAGCTCAACTAGTTATAGCATCACCATACATGAACAAGTCTACTAGAACTAGTGCAATCTTCTAAGGATGTTTAGAGATTTTCAAATCACTACTAATCATAGACACCATTAGTTGAATGCATATCAATGATTGAGCAATAATCGAACTTAAACAATTTCAAGAGTTCCAGTTGACCACACAAGGCTCGCTTACAATCAGCAAGAAAGCTAGTGGTATGGATAACGAGCTTCACAATATATCAAGTGCAACATTCCATTATATAATCTAATGATTAACTTATCATCAAAAGATTGGCTTGAGAAGATAAAAGAACCATGCAATAAGCTTCAAGGATTGAGTAAAAACACCATAACTTCAATGTTTTTATTGATCCAATAGCCAAACAACAACAATTCTTCAAGTCTTTCTCTTGCCACTATTCTAGCACTATTACTCTCTCTTCTATTCTCTTCTACTCTATTGCTATTTCTATCATCATTAACATTATTAACCATTACAAATGAAATGGGTGGAGCTTATATAAGATTCCCTAATACAATGAAGGGCTGTGATCGAATGAAGATCAAGGGCCAATATTTTGTCACCTAAAACCCTAATTAGGGTTTGACACAAATGAAAACCCTATTTAGATAATCATCATTATGAAACAAGCAATGAGAAAATAGCATGTGTCAACACGGAAATTGAGGAAGCATCCTCCAATAGGAAAATGGAACGCCAAGTGGGATCATAACAAACTTTCTTCTAGAACTTTGTTCCCTTTTTCCTTTTCTTTTTTGGCATATTCAATGAATCTGGACGTCATACTCTCAACTTCAGAAATTGGAATCTCAAGTAGATTCTTCATTCGTTCTTCTAGGTGGATCACTTCATCAAAGGCTGCAAGAAGTGTTATCTCCCGTCCATGCTCAAGTTCTTATGTCTTATCAATAAGGAACATAGTGGTATGCATCTGATCCAACTGTTTTTCTGTGATTAATCCACCTTCTCCCTGAAAGATGACTTTTATTCTACCCTCCAATTCTTGAATGTCCACATCTGTTTCAATTTCTGCCCTATTGTCAAGAATAACACACATGACCTCAATTATTTGTCATGAATAGGATGGACGGTATCTTCAACTTGACTACATTTGTTACTAACGTCTTCAAAAAGGATTATCTTCATTTGAAGCAAAGTCAACCATTGTAACAGATTAGGAGTTGATTCCTTTCTAATTATCCCCTCTTGTGCCAGTATTTGTCTAGATGCTTTCCTTATTGCTTGCAATATTGGAATGGTGACGTCCTAGTATGAGTGAAGGCATCAACTGTCACCATGAGGTTATGAACTATCTCAAGAACACGAATGGCTCTACCAAGTATTTTCATCATATTTCTTACAAACTCATTAGCCATCGTGAAGGATTTGTTGACCCATGCCTCTAGAAGTTGTGTTGAGTTTGCTATCTTCTCCATATGATTTACCGATTCATGAGGAAGCATTAGTGGAGGTATGTCTTTTGGGTCATGCTGCCTTAGTGGTTCCTTGAATTGATGGAAATAACTCCTCCATGCATTTAACTCCTTTTCTAACCTTTTGTTCTTCTCTATTTTGGCCTTAAGCTTCTCATTGACTGCCTTACTGAATCAGTTGCTTCCTCCATGGCTTGACCAGAAGTCAGTGGACCTAAGTCAAATGTCTCCAAATCATATTCATCCACCCTAATCTCATCCTCCTATTTATCTACTACCGGAGTGGCGATCTATATCTTCCTGGAGCTTGTATCATCTCTTATTACTTTGGACATCTTTGAAGCTTTCTTCTTCTCAATGTCTTCTTGAGGTCCATTTAGAAGACTCGCCAAATCAAACACTTGTTCTTCTTCTTCCACTATTACTTCCTTGGCAAGTCTTTCCTTTAGCCAGTTGGGGATAGAAGATCTTCCTTCTTTTACTTGCACTTCCTCGGGCAATGGCTCATTTTTGGGAGGGGAAGTTGCTTCATTATTATCTCCTTGTTCCTCATCATCATAAATCTAGATATGAAGGGCTGGATTTGATGATTCTTGTGGCATCTTTCCTTTATTTTGTCTATCATTCTTGTCATTTTGTATTGTAGACTCCATTGATTCATATACTTCATGGATCATGTTCTCATCTATCCTTTGATCCTTGCCTTGATTTATTTCTCTCTCATGCCTAGAAGAAACACTAGGAGGCTGATCAGAATTTGTCTTTTGCCTCTTCTTTGATGTCTCCTTCTTTACTCGTTCACTCTTCCTCTTTGATCCTTTAGAATGAGAAGTACTCTCATTCTTCCTCTTTGACCCTTTAGATTTTTGATGTTGAATATCTACCCATCTACGTGTACAAGTTAAGACTTATTCATCAATTCCCTCAAATCCGTGACTTCCTTACCATCCCAATTAATCTTTACTTTTTTATCTTCCATCTCATAGGTAGATTGGATATATCTACCACTATCTTGTGCTTGGTCGGCCACTCTATAGACTTTGCATTTCCTGATGAGATCAAGAGGCAGCCAGGATTGCATCTTCTTCTTTATCTCGAAGTCATCTTGTGCGTTCATCCAAAAGTCTTCTACTTGAAACACATGTTTATGCTTTCTTCCAGCCATTTCTTCTACATTACCATAGGGATCAAAGTTATCTCTAGAAGCAAATGGTGTAAACAAATAAAGAGATAACTTTGGCTCTGCATTTTCAGCTGCTTGAAGGGAAGGACAAACTTCTATTGAATTCCCAAGTGAAATGGAATTAGTGATGACACCTCCGTGTTTGTACCTCAATGACTTGGTACATGATAACAATTGTCTTGCCACCTCAAGAAGTACTATCCTGTCTGTGGGATAACGTGGCAACATATAAGGAGGAGAAGGACATACTTGGACCCTTATGTATGTGAATTTGGGGAATTGAATGAACCATGCACCATATTGTTTGATAAGTGCTTGTGCCTCCGGGGACAATCTCTGATGGATTCCACATTGTAGGATCCTAGTGATGTGCATTGTGAAAGTATCATTGACCAATCTATAGTGCTGCTTAGGTGGATGATGCAATATTTCATAGGAATCGCAAACCCTTCTCTCCGGGCCTCCTTCCAACTCTGCCTCTATGTGGTAGTCCTGCATATTCATAATTCCTTGTTAGGGAATATATGACATATGAGCTCATGTAGAATGACTTGGAGGGAACTAACCTTCTCAATTGTACAACTAGGCTATTACTAATGATTCTTGCCTAGTTGATCATTCCTTTCCCTTGGATGATTATTTGTATGAAGAAGAACATCCATTTATCAAAACAAAAGGCTTGAGGAGCACCTATAACTCGACCAAGCGAGGTGATCAAATCCTTGAATTCCTCTTGGAAGTCAATTCGGTGTGGCCCATTAGGTATCTTGTTCAGGCGAGGTCTACTCTTTTGCAACCAATCCCTATTGATGACTGCTAGACATGCATCAGGATAACTTTCATAAATTGACTTAGCTCCTTCCAAGCTTCTATAGATCATGTCTCTTTGTTCTGGTAAGTGGAAAGCTTCACTTATAGCTGTTTCTGATAGGTAAGCAAGAATGGTTCCATCCTCGGCCACAATTGTCCTTGAGTGTGAATCATAGTGTTTGGCGCACTCAATCATTAGTTCATGACATCTAACTGCAGGAGGGAAGCCGGCTGCCTTGATGATGCCGCTTTCTATTATCCTCTTGGCTATCGGTGATGGTTTGCCAATGTATGGTGCCTCACGAAACTTCTTCACATTGAAATTTCCAAGGTTTGTATCTCCGATGTTGCTCCACCGGGATGTAATCTTGGTCTCCAAGTCATCATTCTTCTGATCTTCTTTGATGAGAGCCTGTTGGGAGGTAGATCCGCTTGCCTTGGGTGCTGCCATCATTCACCTATGAGAGATGTTCAAGTTAGGGTCTTGATAAGGTTACGAAAATTATAGACTTTAGGCTAGCAAAACCTTAGAATAAAGATGAAATAAACCAGTCCTACACTCTAATGATTCTAATCAAATGCTCAATAAGACTGATCTAACTCTATACATGCACCCTAACTTGGATGAATTGTGATTTTCTGCCTCTAATCAGACCTGATTTTTTTATCTTAAATGCAAACCCTACCTCTAATTTTGATGATTTCCTTTCAATTAAATGACTAACACTACTTAATGAAATCGCTGTTTGGAATGCAATTCTGATGTCTAAGGCAAATCAGGGCTGTCCAATGTGAATTCGCTGTATGGTAGGCTTCTAGCTGAATAAAATCACTTCAACCTGATCTTCAAATGATAAATTCGCCTTTTCTAAAAGACCAGACCTGCATTCAATGATGAAGTTCGCCCTTTATAATTGCTGGTGCTTGATGAAGTTCCCTGTTCAATTGGAGAAATTCGCTGACCTGCTGACAAAATTCGCTTTTGGAGAAGAATTGTGTTTTGAATTGATGTTAAAATGTTCCTTTTGACTTCTCTTATATATGCGATTTAGGGTAAAGGTGTGTCTCTTGGGGTAATAGGCCGACTTAGTTTGAAAAAATAGAATAATAAATTATCCCTTCTATGCTAGCTGACTTAATACATTAGAGTTCTTTTGTTAGCAATTCGAATTTTGAATTGATCTTGGCGCCAAAATAATGCTTTTGATGAATTTCGCTTTGGGTCCTTTGCAAGGTACACACATGATTTGCTCTAGGACCTTAGGAAAGCACCAGGTCAAAAAATAAAAAAATAAAAAAAAAAATTCGCTCTATGTCCTTATCAAGGACAAGGTCAAGGTAAATAGTTCGCTCCATGTCCTTAGCAAGGACAGGACCTAAAATGAAAATCGCTCTTGAACCTTAGTAAGGTACCATCTTGAAATAAATTCGCTCTAGGTCCTTTGGAAGGATAGGGTCAAGTTAAAAGTTCACTTCATGTCCTTAGCAAGGACAAGACACTTTGATAAGGATTTTGCTCTACGTCCTTAGCAAGGACAAGACCTAAAAGTAGAATTCGTTTTGTGTTCTTTCCAAGGACATGACTTGTATAAAAAATTCGCTCTATGTCCTTCCTAAGGTATGTGACCTTGATAAGAATTTCACTCCAAGACCTTGGTAAGGATATGATGAAATTCGCTCTTTGTCCTTTGCAAGGACAAGATCTAAAATGCAATTCACTCTTTGTCCTTCAGAAGGTACACACATGATTCTAGACAAAGCTCACTCTAAGACTTATCCAAGGTACACATATTCAAGTTCGCTTAAAATTTCGCTCTGGTTCCTTTGGAAGGACATGACTCAAAATTTGCTCTAGGACCTTTCTAAGGACAAGACTTGATAAGAAAAAATTCACTCTTTGTGGTGGCCAAGGTACGTTGTCTTAAGATGAAAAATTGGCTCCAAGTTTGAGGCAAGGTACATGATTTGGAGAAATTCGCTCCATGTCCTCTCCAAGGACATTCGCTCTAGGACTGCTCCAAGGATAGAGTTCGCTCTGGACCCTTAGGAAGGACATGAAACGAGTTCTCTCTAGGTCCTTAACAAGGTACGCAACTTGGAGTTGACCCTTTATCTGACTTCTTCAATTGTCTTTCACTTAGTTGATTTTAGCCTTAGGTTTTTAAATCTTTCCTCATGAAAGCATCATCAATTCGACCCTTAAGAACACCTATGGAGAAAATTCGCTCTGGGACCTTTGGAAGGACAAGGAACAAGTTCACTCTGGAACCTCAACAAGTTACAGGGTCAAGGTAGGAAACTTGCTCTAGGTCCTTAGCAAGGATAGGGTCTTAACAAAAAAAATTGCTCTCAAGTTGGGACAAGGTACACAACTTCATGACCAACTCTTCACTTAACTATCTCACTTGAGTCTACTTGGTTTGTTTGATCCTAAGTCCTTCATCATCGAATCATTCTTGCAACGCTTTGATGACCTACCCTACTCCATTCACTAGAAAAGAGCATTATTGAGACTACTCCTAGAGAAGGCAAAACCTTAAAAAAAAGGGGGGTCCCCATCTTGATGGGGCGATGTGTGATGTGGTCAGAACACTATCCAAAGGTAATTAACAATAAATGACAAAAAGCTTTATGCACTGTGGTAATAGTCAATCCCCTTTAACAAGAAAGCCTTCCAATCCTTTGAGATCCACCCATGGAGATCAGCCAAACATGGCCACCATTGATTGAATTTGCAAATCAATCCCATCTCAATAAATTGGGCTTCTTCAACCAAAACATCCACCCCCAAGAAGAACAAGGGGATTTCTTTGAAGTTTAAACAAGAAATATGTCCTGGGGAGAACGCCGAGTTCCACCAATAACATCAACAATGCACACCTCAGAGGAAACCATATTTGGCTTGCTCCAAGAGAGATGGGTGCCGCAACAAACAGTCACACATAGGCTCATACTAGTCTATTCGGTGACTCAACACCTTGAACAAATATTGCCACCACTATCTGGATAAGGAGTCAGTAAACCCCATATGAGGTTGACAACCAACAATACTAACCTTAGACTTATTGGAAGCGCACTAGTTCACCACTAAAAGTGCAATTGACCCAAATAACTTGTGTCTTGATCTACATAATCTCTCTTTGAATTGTAAAGCAGTGGTAGTTGGTGTGAAATGTAATTATACGGGTAGTTTGCTACAAGCTATCGAGACTCAATAAGGAATAACAGTAGCTGCATTATAATATTATGAAGTAACTAACAATTATTCAATACTACAGTTAAAATAGGCAAAGGAATATAATGAAACTAATGATCAGCAATAAAAAGTAAATATAAATTATCACTAACAATCATGCATGCTTTTATCACTGTAATAACCTTCTCAGGAAATATTTAAAGTTAACCAAACTTGCTAATTTTCTGACTTTTGCTTTGCAGGCATTTTGTCAAATAGTTTGCATTCCCCATTGTTTTAGCACATTTTCATGAATAACTATCACAGAATGAAATTTATCTACTACAAATGCTGGGAACAACTTTTAATCACAATAATTACTAATTGTTGCACATGCCAGTTAATTAATGACAAATATATTCATTGCTGCTATAAACTAAAATTCTCAGAAACTCCAAACAGAAATTATTTACACCTGAATGGCTACAAACATTTCATTCTTTTTATTGCTGACCTCATAAAGACCTGATTGGCAGTCCAAATCAGCAGTCAACACTGTTTTTGACCACCCTTGAAGTACCGCACACTTCATACAAAATTTTCTGCCTTGAAACTGGTATAGATTCCTTGAGAAATAGTATGGCAGCCTAGGAAGAGGTTCAACTACTCCTAAAATTTTGTAGCTAGTTTGTTTAGGCCTTTCCAAGGCTGCACTTAAAATTTTTTATCACTGCTTTCTTTGAAGACAATGATGTGGTACGGCTGGGGGTTTTCAACAACAAATAAATATGTTGTATGATTTTACATCATTTTACCATTGCATGCACATTATTGCACATTATGATCTTTCACCATTTGCACACACTAAAGTGAATTCCAGGTAAAATATATATTCTTGCACATACAACATGTAATAAATTTATATTCGCCTGCGACTTTTATATATTTATTACTTTTAAATTTGCACATCCTGCAAAGATATTTCATTACCAACAATCTCTTGTTTTCCTGAACCTTCAGCACAATTATGAACCCTGGCTAGATCCACCTTTGAATCTTTTTTGGACAAACTACAACCCTAAATGTGGCTAGGGAGGAATCTTGCACCATCAAACCAATCTTACCTTAGGTTTTTGTCTAAGGTGGTCGAGATGAACAATGTTCAACCTCACAGAGAGAATGGAGTTTCATAAAATATTCCAAAATAAATTATTCTTCTCCAAATTCCCTTATATAAGCATCTTTGGAACTTTCTGTAAATTATAATTTTAAATTCCTTTCTATTAATAAACCTTCATCTCCAAATAAGTGACTTTATTTTATTATTTACTCTTCCGTATTTTAGTCACTGAATATTCACCTTAATAATTAATTAATATAAGTTGTCTTTTAATTCACCTTTTGACAACTTAAATATTAATTATTTAGTATTGTAATTATTTTCTGCACATTCGTCCAAAGTTGCAATAGATAACAAAAATAGTCCAAAAGTGAATTTTGATTGTGCCAACAGACTCTGAAGTTCATTGGACAACCAACTCAATGAAAATTGATAATTTCCAAAAAGATATAATACTTCTCCAAGAAGTGTGGAAAGCACTTAGAATTTCAAAACTGCTTCCAAAAAGAACCAATGGCTTCAGCTTGATCTCCCATACACAATGCCACTATTAGAAATCCATTTTGAAATGGCTGGCACACTCCAAGAAAGTTGGAGCTTCCAAAGATGTTGGAAGGGCTATAAAAAGGGACATTACTGTCATCCCTCTCTGAGGTTGCTTGTCCTCAAACAATCACAACTCAATCAATATTTGATCCCATAAAAACCAAATGAAATTCCAGGATCCCAAATCAATCTAGGAGGTTTGTGAGTCCGCTTGATTAATGTGCCATGCTGCATCACAATTGCAAGTGAAACCTCCTTCACTCTTCTTGCTAAAAGAAAATCAATCTTTTGCTAGAATTCAACAAACTCTTTGAAAATCTGCTTGGCTTTACCATGCTTCTTGGATATAAGGATATGAGTTATCAATCAATGATCTTGGTGTTGCCATGACCCTCCTCAAATTGCAATATATCTTGTGATGGGAGGCTAGTGTGCCAAAGTTCTCAAGTCACAATTAGTAATCATGGGACTTTCAAAAAACTTGCTAGACTTGGTGAGTCCTGAGGCAAATAGGAATGAGTGAATCCTAGAGACCTGAACTTGGAAAAAATTGAACCTTTTGGTCACATCCCCTAGCTATTCAACAAAAACATAACCTTCTTCAAATGGGACCTCCTTCAACAGATAGGTGACCTCGAAAAGCAATTTTTTTGCATATTTGCAACTTATGTGTTTGTAACTCCCTTCATAACTGGTTACTTGCGCCTATAGAAAAGATTGGAAGACTAACCGCAATGCTATTCCTTCTACCTACAAGTGGAAATAATGCCCTTTCACAAAGTACTTCCACTAGTTATAGCTCATCATAATGCTTCTCCCATGTAGGTGGTCCCGTGTGTCTAATGTTCCCATTCATGGCTCAATGTCTTTGTTTACCACTCTTATTTATGTGCAATTAGGTACCACCTTCATTCTCTTCCTATATTTGGGTAAGATATCTTTGAGAATCTAGTTATGTAGGCCATCAATGGGTTTTATCTCCATTTTCTTTACAACATTGCTTTAGTTTTAGGTTATCATTTCTAACACTTCATTTTTCTTTTATGAAAGGATATTTTTCGTCAATGATCTTAGTTTTTTCCCTAAAAAATATAATTTCCAAATTTTGTTTGATTTGACGACGTGTCTTGAAACAATCAAGCCAAGTAGCCTGTTATGTGTTTCAGTCATTGATGTCCATTGTATGCTTTTGAGTGTCATTTCTTGTAGTTCTTGAGTAATCTGTTTGGCCATGTGTTAAGCTCAATTTTGGTCAGCTGCTCTATCGAACTATCAATATGTGGCTGATTTGGAGCTTTTTAGTTAAAGTCAAAGACAAATCAACTGTCAGCATGATCTGCGAAATTTATTCAGTATCATATATGAGTTAGTGGAATACGAGGAGACAAGTGTGTGTGGTTAGAGCTGGAAGCTGTTACGCAGAGCTGGAAGTTACGTTATTTTTCTGATGCCGCTGTGAGTATCTTCTCAGTGATGTGTTTTCTTTTTTGAGTATCTTCCATCGTCAGCTTTTGGTTTGGCTTGTTCTGGAGATGCATATCATTTTTTTTGTATCGTTTTTTCATCCAAGTCTCCAGCTGCCAATGGTGAATGTGTGCATTAGTTTTGAAGCTGATTTGTTTTATATATAAATTCGATATACCTAGAAATGTTCAGAGCCGTTTTTCTTTTAGCAGCGGTTTTTGTTCTCATCCATACTGTGCTTGCAGAGATGAAAAAGGTGTTACGTTGCAGCTCTGGAGTGAATTGTAACTAAGGTTTTTTTTAAGAAATGAGGTTATATTCTTTGTGGGCCATTTTTTTTGGTGGAGGCATGTCCACATTTTTACTTCTTTTTCATCGGATGTTTTTCAGTGTATCTGGAGTTGGTAAATCTTTGATGGTGGGATAAGTTTTTTAGTGGACTGTGTATGAATTTTTCAAGTGCGGTGTTTAAAAATTGAATGTGCGTACTGATGGTGAGATATGGATTCGAAAGTGTGATTGATGGACTGACACATTTGCAGGCTAACTCGACTTGGTTTAAAATCTGGAAGATGAATTAGAATTGTACGACTTTCTAAAGAAGCTGTGTTTGTATTACCTTCAGTTATGCAGGGTGTATGAAAACACTTGCAGAAACAGAATGAGGTGAATTTAGCTGAGATATTCATCAGTCACATATGTTGGTTCAGTCTAAATTGTCTGTAAAGTATTTGACACAAAGATTGTATTTGTTCATTCTTATGTGTTCTATCAGGATTTGTTCAAAACAGTGTTCCACGGGCGTTCGGGACGGGGGGACGGGGGGACGAGGGGGACGCGTCTCCGGGACGGGGGGACCAAGGGCCTAAATTTGGGGACGGCAGGGGGACGGCGGGGGGGACGGCGGCAGGGGGGTGGCGGGGTGGTGGTGCTCATATATATACATATAGTACTTGAAAAACTAGTTTTGAAAAGATGTATAACAGTATAACAGTATAAGAATTAGATTCAAATGAAACTATAGGAAATACCAAGATTACTTAGATTAGTGATACGTAACTAATTGCTAATTGCTAAAACTAAAAGTAAATAAAATTTGACAAATGAAATTGTCAAATTGGAGATTTCTCATTTCTATCATATGAATATCGAAAAAGGAAAACGAAAAATATGAATATCTGATGCCATTGCAAAGTCTATAATAATAAAGATGATTACATGATTCATCATTACAATGAGTAGCCAAATACAAATACGTGTAGCAATAGCATTACAAAAGAGATGAGTCAAATACAAAATGACAAAACTGAAAAGTGAAAACTCAAACTGTAGCTAATGGAGGCCTCTAATCATCTGCAAACTCCTCCTCACTGGAACTGTTGGACTCCTGAGGATCAAGGTCCCTCAAGCTCACACCAACTAGCCCTGCATCTGAAGTGGTAGGATCATCCTCATCAATCTGTGAAGGCTCCTCTGGCTCTACATCCCATCGTGCCGCTGGACTCTCCTTGTACATAAGTGTCTTGCGGTCAATGAGACGCAAAGCACTGTGTACAGCCACAAGCTTCTCTGCTCTCTTAGAGGTAAGTTTGTTCCTCTTAAGAGAGTGGATGAAGCTATATGTATTCCAGTTCCTCTCAGCAGCTGAAGAACTGGAAACCTGGGATAGCAGACGGATGGCTAGAGTGGTGGTCAAAGATTTCGGGCCATGACATTTCCACCACAAAAGTGGGTCCTCCTGTGCCATAATGTCTATATCCATCTTTGCCGCATCTGAATAACCTCTAAGAGTGGCAAATCTTCCCCACTCAGTGCGCATTGTGCCGGCATCTCTGGAATCAAACATCTTCTCTATGCACCTAAAGAAACCCGCCTTCACCTCATCATCCTCAATCGGTGTCATTCTACCCGGTCTAGCCTTGTACCACTTAGGATTCAAGGCAAAGGCAGCCATATGCAAAGGAGTGTTCAACTTGTCCCATCTACTCTGAATGATAGGCCGGATTTTCTCATTGTAGAATGCTAGAGAGGGGTCCTTCACTCGCACAGCAGCCCTCATCTGGCCAAGCATAGAGTCAATGCACTCATACACCTCTCCAAGGTTAGGTGCATCCCCATCCCCATATCTGATCACCTGGAATACTGGAGAAATGATGGAGACAATGTATTTCGTATCAGTCCAAAACACATCACTCTTCACTATCTCCTTCACCCTTCTCCCCTGCTCTGTCTTGGCCTCAGCCCACCTATTCCACTCATTAGTCATAACCATGAGTTGCAATGCCTCTTGCAACTCAATCATTCTCTCCAAGAGAATGAAATAGGATGCATATCTAGTCTCAACTGGTTTCAAGAACTCCTTCTTCGCGAAGGTCCTGAAGAGTGCATGTGAAATGTGGTGGTTGCAGATAAACATCTGCACATCTCTCGCATCGGTGACCACTCCTCTAATCCAGTCAATCTTCCCCATGTCCTTGAGTGCATTGTTCATGGCATGCACACAACATGGGGTCCACCAAATGTGTCTATAGGCTGCCTCAACGAGTCTCCCTGCTGCTTTACACACATAGGCTGCATCTGTCACTACTTGGACCACATTTTGTGGCCCAACCTCCTCAATAGCCTCCCTGAGGACCTGAAACTGGAAATCAGCATCTTTACGATGCCCTGTACAATCAACTGCTCTAAGGAAGTATGGGCCCTCTGCACATGTGACCATGACGTTGATGAGTGGACGATGGCTAATGTTCGTCCACCCATCCATAACTATGCTGCACCCCGATGCCACCCAACATGCCTTCATCTTCTCCATCAAAATATTGATCTTGGAATAGCTTTTATCCAAGATCGAGGTCCTCATTTTCGTCTCCCCTGGTGGCACATAAGATGGTCCTCCCTTGGCCACCATATCTATCATCTTCCTATAATAAGGAGACCGTGAAACATGAAATGGAATGCCATTGGCAAAGAAGAAATTGCCAATGGATTCATCTATCTCATCTCTCAGCTGCACATTAAACATATCAGCAATGGGGTTGCTCTGTGGTGTATGCAACTTACGTTTCCCAGCCCTGGCAGCAGTAGAAGTGGAAGTAGATGGAGATCCAAACATCATTCCTCCCGCTTGCGAAGCATGATAAGTATGTGGCACTGGCACATTCTGGCTGTCGTGAAGTGATGCCCTAGCAGACAAAGTAGTAGGCATTGAAATATTTGTGTCATCTGGAACCCTCCAAAGCCTGTTAAACTCAATTCTGTAATGTATATTTTTGGGTTCCTCCAAAAACTTACAATGTTTCACGCCTTTTCCTCTCCAAAATAGAAAGTGTGCATTCACCCTGCTAATGCTACCGAACCATTCTCTGTCACAAATATTGCACTTCCACTTCCTTGTTCCCCCACTTGAATGTGATGCAGTGCCTTGTACTGATATTTGTGAAGCAAACTGTTTTAGAGGAGACTTAGGATCAAAATGACCCCTAGCATATGGTGCCAACAACTCTGAAGGGCACCCTGTACTAGCTGCTGCACTTGCCATAGAACTAGATTGGGCTCCAGGATCAGCCCCATGGTCACCCCCCTCATTTTCAGGTTCAAATTTTGAATCATTCTCACTATGAGAATGGATTTCCATGTTATCTTCACTCGTGCCTTGGGAGCTCATTGTGAAATTTTCAAATTGACACTGCATTTCACAAAATAAAAATAAAAATAAAAATAAAATCAGCCTTGTTTAACAATATATTTTTAAATTTTTTTCCTATTCATCTCAAAATGAGATTTGATGTTGAATCTTGAGGGCAAAATGATGAATCATTTTGCCCTCAAGATTCAACATCAAATCTCATTTTGAGTCTTGAGATGAATAGGGAAAAAAAATTAGAAAAACCAAAAATGACATAGAACAATGAAAATCAGAAAGTAAAACAAAAAAAAAACAAGAAGAAGTTGAAAAACCCTACCTTGTGCTTGAAAAATCTCTCCAAAATGTAGAAGAATCTTCTTCTTCCTCTTCTTCTTGCTTCTTCTAGCTCCTATCACGCTTGTAGTCACTTTTCTCACCCCTTCAATCAATCTTCTTCAAGCTGTTCCTCCTCTTCAAGCTGCTGGAAAAAAAATCAGTTTTGCATAATGAGAGTGAAATCCAAAATAAACATGCTTTTGTGTTGTTTTGGGGGGTAGGGTGGGGCCCACGTCCAATTAGGGTTACCCCTTAACCCCCCCAAAAAAGCACATGTCATAAAAAACTTAAAAAAAAAAGCAAAAATGCCTTTTAATCGCGTGGGAACGCGGGAGACGGCGTCTCCCCGTCCCTCGAGAGACGCCTGGACGTCTCTTGAGGGACAGGGAGATGCCTAGGCGTCTCCCACGGAGACGCCCAGGCGTCTCCCACAGAGACGCCCAGACGTCCCCCAGGAGACGCCCAGACGTCTCCGCGTCGGGGACGTCTCCACGTCCCGACGGAGTTTGGGTGGCGGTGGTGGGACGGCGGGGGGCGTCGCGTCCCCGTCCCCGCGTCCCCGAGGCGCCCAAAAAGGGGGGGGGACGCGCCCAAAAAGGGGGGGGACGCGTCCCCGTGGTTCACTGGTTCAAAACTGTGTAAGTCTTAAATTTGCATGAAATCTTTTTCAGTCATAACCTTTGTGCGGATCAAATGGTAATGTAATGAGCATTCTGTTAAATACAGTTGAGTAAAACAGTGAGCCTACATTGTTGGTCTTTTCTTAAATCTGAAGTTTGTCGTGCTTGAGCCGGTGCTCAGCAAAGTTTTGTATCCTTGTAATGAGTTGGTGCTCATAAAGTGAGTTGGAGCTCACTTCTATAAAAGGTGTTCGTGCCCATTTCTGATTATGATAAGATTGCTAAGTACCGTTGTTTTTTACCCAGTTGGGTTTTCCACGAGATAATTCCCGTGTGCTTTCTGTCTTTTAGATTTCAACTCTTTTATTGAGTATTTGTTTTGTAAAAGGGATTGAAATACTGATTCAACTCCCCCCACCCCCCTTCGTATTTCTATTTTGTTTTTCAATTGTATCAGAGCCGGTCATCTTCTGTCAAAGCTTAAAACCCTGAAGATTTGATCCTGATAGTCTAATATGAATCCCTTAGAAGGTCTAGCTACTAATAGAGCTCCCTTGTTTGACGGTGCAAACTATGAATTCTAGAGTGTTCGTATGAAAACATATATCATGTCTCTAGGTTTTGATGTCTGGATGAGTATTGTTAATGGGTACACTCCACCCTCTCAACCACCTACAGATCCTGATGGGAAAAAGGCCTTTGAAAACAATGCCAAGGCCATGAATGCAATTTTATGTGGATTGTCTAAGTCAAAGTTTGTCAAGGTCATGCATTGTGAGTTAGCCCAAGCTATATGGGAAAAAATGCAGAATGCTTATGAAGGGGACGAGAAGGTAAAAAATGTGAAACTACAAACACATAGAATGCTGTTTGAAGGTCTTAAAATGTGAGAGGATGAGAACATAGCAGCATTTTTCTTAAGAGTAGATGAAGTAGTAAATTCCTTGAAAGGCTTGGGAGAGAAACTGGATGATAAAGTTGTGGTTCCCAAAATCTAAAAATCGCTGCCCTTAAGGTTTGATGCCAAAGTTTCAGTGATTGAAGAGATGACTGAACTTGATAACCTTACAGTTGATAAATTGCATGGAATCCTGATAGCTTATGAAATGAGGACGAATGCTGAAGCATCTACAAAAAGAGAAACTGCTTTCAAAGTATCAAAGAAGGGTAAAGAGAAAAGTCCTGAATCAAGTGACAGTTCAGATGAAGAAAGTGATGGTGAAGAAGTTCATTTTGCAAGAAAATCTAAGAATAGTTCCAATAAGTTTAAAGGCAAGTTGTCTTTTACTTGTTTTAACTGTGGACAGAAAGGTCATTTTGCTTCAAAAATGTCCTTATGAGGAGGACAACTGTTATGAAAATGATCACAAAAACAGCAAGAAGAAATTCTTGAAGAAAGGCTAAAAGTTTCGTTTCTCCAAGAGAAGCCTCTATTCGAAAGAGGAAAGCAGCTCATCAGAATCTAGTGAGGGAGAATCTCTAAATAATGAAGTTCTTTTTATGGCTATTGAAGAAACTTTGCCTGAAAATGAAGAGGAAGTTAAAGTAGATTTAGAACAAGAACTTATTTCTGCTCTCAATGAAATTAAGAAGCTTAGAAAGAAGAAACAAAGTCTAAAAATGTTGCTACAAGAGGAAGGTGACAAAGTTTCTAAAAAAGTGATTGCATTAGAGGCTGCTGGAAAACAAATTGAAGACCTTAAAGTGCAGATTGAAGAAGCCAAAAAGATTGAAGAAGATCTCAGAAAACAACTCAAGGACAAAGAGGTTGTTTGTGAAAAACTTGAAAATGAAGCTGCCTTTTTAAGAAAGTTAGAAAAATCCTCACAATAGTTTAGTAATGAGAACAGTTTCCAAAAGGGTACCATGACTTTGGATGGCCTGCTAAGTTCTCAAAAGCAGTCTCTTTACAAGAGTCCTTAGCCATGATGAAGGTCAATGTTCTAAATCCTTTGAAGGTGAACAACAGAAGCCTAATGCTGATTTAATTCGTAAAATCAGAAATGGTAATTTTAATAAGTTTTCTAATAGTGGACATGCTCACATGAATAGATATAACAATGCTTATTTTCATGGTCACTTTTTTTCTTGCAACTGTTTTGGTCACAAGGCTGTAAATTGCAGAATATTTTCGATAAAAAATTTCAGTTTTGTGAATCAAATTCCTTTTGCTCCTTTGAGGAATTATAACTTTGTTTTTTACAAGTGTAATAATCTTGGTCATTCTGCAAAGTTTTGTAAAAATGTTTTGACAGATTCATCCAAAATGGATGGATGCTAAAGGGAAAGCAATGGAGAAAGTCAAAGTTTGGAGAAAAAAGGAGAAGCCAAGTTCAGAAATCTCTATAGTTGTGTAGACTACTTTCTTAGCTCAAAATGAGAAAGACATTTGGTATGTTGACAGTGTTTGTTCCAGGCATATGACTGGTGACAAGAACAAATTTCAATCTCTTAGAAATATGAACAGAGGAAGAGTTAGATTTGGAGTTAACTCTTTAGCAAGGGTTGCAGGTATTGGTACTCTTGTCTTAAATGATGGAAAAACAAAGGTTGAAAATGTCTTCTATGTTAAAGGTTTGAGGCACAATTTGTTGAGTTTCAGTCAGTTATGTGATCAAGGATATGATCTTGTTTTTAATTCAAACAATTGTGTTATTAGTAAAAGTGGGAAGCATATTGCAAATGCAACTAGAGCAGCAAATAATTTATATATTTTTGATGTTTCTAATGATGAAAAGTGTTGTTTGAGTCAGCTAGATAAAACATGGTTGTGGCACAGAAGACTTGGGCATATGAGTTTTGATAATCTAGTTCAAATCAACAAGAAAGAAGCTGTTAGAGACATGCCAAAGCTTGAAAAACCAACAGATATTGTTTGCAAAGATTGTCAGATGGGTAAGCAAACTAGAACCAATTTTAAATCCAAGGACTTATCCAGCACTAAACCACTGAGTTAGTCCATACTGACTTATGTGGACCAACTAGGGCAGCAAGTTTACAAGTTGAAAAATATTTTATCCTGTTAATAGATGATTTTCTCGCATGACTTGGGTTAGCTTTTTGAAAGAGAAATATGAAGTTTCAGAAAAATTTAAAGCTTTTAAGGTTTTAGTTGAGAATGAAAAGGATTTGAAAATAAGTGTTTATGTTTTGACAATGGTGGTGAATTCACATCTAACGGGTTTGTGAGCTTCTATGAGAAAAATGGAATTAAGAGACAAGTTTCAGCACCTAGAACACCTCAACAAAATGGTGTTTTCGAGAGAAAGAACGGAACAATCAAGAAATGGCCCGAAGCATGTTGATTGAGGCCAAGGTTAGTGATGCTTTTTGGAGAGAAGCTGTTCATACAGCTATGTATATTCAGAACAGAGGTATGTTGAGAGCTAAATACAACTAAACTGCCTATGAGCTTTGGAAAGGTAAATCATTTACAGTTAAGTATTTTAAAATTTTTGGTAGCCCCTGTTATATCAAAAGAGATGATGATAATTTAGATAAGTTTGATCCTAGATTAGATGAAGGCATCTTTTTGGGTTATTCTTCTAAAAGTAAGGCTTACAGATGCTTCAATAAAAGGCTGCATAAAATAGTTGAAAGCGTTAATGTTCAGGTTCATGAACTTACTAACACTTGTGGTGAGAATGGAAATGGAAGAAGTGATGCTTAAAAAGAGGAATCAAAGGGTGCTATTCAACCTTCATCATCACATACACTAGCTGGGACCGCAAGTAGCAATTCTCAAAGTAGTCCTAAAAATGCTTAACTAGGAGCAGCAAATACCATTTCTTCTTCTAGTATGCAAAATGGGACAGCAGGTACACATTCTGAAAATGAATCAAACAGTGATCATGGTAAGACTTCTTTCAAGACTCCTTCTAAGTTTGTGCAAAGAAATCATCTTGCTGATCAGATTTTACGTGAAAATAGAACTAGAGCTACTACCTCTAAATAGAACTAGAGCTACTAGAAGGAATGTTAAATATTTTGAAGATGAAGATGTTTCATTACTTTCCATGTTTGAACCTAAGTGTTTTGAAGAAGAAGCTGAAGATAAGCACTGGATAGCTGCTATGAAAGAAGAGCTTGAGCAGATTCAAAAGAGTGACACATGGGAGCTTATGCCAAGACCCAAAGATAAGAATGTCATAGGCACGAAATGGGTCTACAAAAACAAACTGAATGAGGAAGGTCATATGGTAAGAAATAAAATACGTTTGGTGTGTAAAGGGTATGCACAGGTAGAAGGTGTAGATTATGATGAGACCTTTGCTCCTGTAGCGCGTCTTGAAGCTTTTAGACTTTTTCTTGCTTTTGCTTCATATAAAGGGTTTAAAGTGTTTCAAATGGACGTCAAATCTACTTTTCTTAATGGACATTTTAGTGAGGAAGTTTATATTGAACAACCTGATGGTTTTGTTTTGACTGACAAATTTGATTATGTATGTAAGCTGAAAAATGTATCATATGGCCTTAAAAAAGCTCTACGAGCTTGGTATGATAGATTGGATAAGTACTTGCAGCAACAAGGCTTCAGAAAAGGAGTAGCAAACAACAACCTCTATGTGAAGGAAGAAGGTAAAAACATTTTAGTTGTTGTTTATGTAGATGATCTAATTTTTGGTAGTGATTGTGTAGACATGTGCAAAGACTTTGCTGCAAACATGAAATAGGAGTTCGAAATGTCTATGTTGAGCGAGTTGTTCTACTTTTTGGGACTTCAAATTCAGCAGTTATTAGAAGGTATTTTTAGCTATCAAACAAAGTATATTAGAGAGATGTTAAAAAGATTCAGAATGGAAGATAGTAATACTGTAAGTACCCCTATGGTAACAAGATGTAAACTGAGTGTTGATGATGAATCTCCTAATGTTAGTCAAACATGTTACAGGTCAATGGTAGGCAGTTTATTATATGTTACAACTACTAGACCTGACATTATGCAGGCAGTTGGTTATGTTGCAAGGTTTCAAGCTACACCTAAAGACATTCATGTGCAAGCAGTGAAGAGAATCTTTAAATATCTCAAGGGCACAATGGATTTTGGTTTATGGTATCCTAAATATCAAGATTTTACACTAATAACCTACATTGATGCAGATTGGGGAGGTTCAGTAGATGATAGAAAGAGCATGAGCGGTGGTGCTTTCTTTGTTGGTGGCTATCTTGTTTCTTAGCTTAGCAAAAAACAGGCTTCTATTTCATTATTCACAACTGAAGCAGAGTATATTATTGTTGTATCTTGTTGTACACATGTAATTTGGATGAAACACACGTTGCAGGACTTAGAGATTGAGTATGTTGTTCCTATTTCTATTTTTTGTGACTATATGAGTGCCATTAGTATTTCGAAAAATCCACTTTTGCACTCTTGTACTAAACATATTCCCATAAAATATCATTTTTTGCAGGAACAAGTTACTAATCAGATTGTTAAGCTTGAATGTGTGCCCTCTACAGAACAGGTTGTTGATATATTCGCTAAACCTCTGTCAAAAGAAATGTTTGAATTTCTAAGGCCAAAGTTGGGAGTGATTTCACTTACACAGTAAATTTTCAGGTTTGTCTCGGGGGAAGTTTTTGCTGATACATTTCTTGCCCAACTTCAAGCATTTAAGTCATTGATGTCAAAGGGGGAGTAATAAGATAGGGGGAGAAATTGTTTTTGTTTGGTTGCCATCAATGAAGAAACGGGGGGAGATTGTTATGCGTTTCTCTCATTGATGTCCATTGTATGCTTTTGAGTGTCATTTCTTTTAGTTCTTCAGTAAGCTGTTTGGCCATGTGTTAAGCTCAGTTTTGGTTAGCTGCTCTATCGAACTATCAATATGTGGCTGATTTGGAGGTTTTTAGTTAAATTCAAAGAACAATCAACTATCAACATGATTTGCAAAATTTATTCAGTATCATATATGAGTTAGTGGAATACGAGGAGACAAGTGTGTGTGGTCAGAGCTAGAAGCTGTTACGCAGAGCTAGAAGTTACGTTTTTTTTTTTGATGTAGCAGTGAGTATCTTCTCAGTGATGCATTTTCTTTCTTGAGTATCTTCCATTGTTAGCTTTTGTTTTCGCTTGTTCTGGAGATGCATATCGTTTTTTCATCTAAGTATCTAGTTGTCAATGGTGAATTGGTGCGTTGGTTTTGAAGCTGATTTGTTTTATTTATAAATTCGATATACCTGGAAATGTTCGAAGCCGTTTTTCTTTTAGCAGCGGTTTTTGTTTTCATCCATACTGTGCTTGTAGAGATGAAAAAGGTGTTACGTTGCAGCTCTGCAGTGAATTGTAACTGAAGTATTTTTTCAAGAAATAAGGTTACATTCTTTGTGGGCCGTTTTTTTTGGTGGAGGCGTGTCCACATTTTTACTTCTTTTTCATCAGAAGTTTTTCGATGTATCTGGAGTTGGTAAACTTTTCGATGTTGGGATAAGTTTTTTAGCGGATTGTGTATGAATTTTTAAGTGCGGTGTTTAAAAATTGAATGTGTGTACTGATGGTGAGATATGGATTTGAAAGTGTGATTGATGGATTGATACATTTGCAGGGTAACTCGACTTGGTTTAAAATCTAGAAGATGAATTAGAATTGTATGACTTTCTAAAGAAGTTGTGTTCGTATTACCTTCAGTTATACAGGGTATATGAAAACTATTGCAGAAACAAAATGAGGTGAATTTAGCTAAGATATTCATCAATCACATATGTTGGCTCAGTCTATATCGTCTATAAAAACCTCCGAGTACAGAAGATTTAATGTTGAGTATTTGACACAAAGATTGTATGTGTTCATTCTTATGTGTCCTATCAAGATTTGTTCAAAACTGTGTACGTCTTAAATTTGCATGAAATCTTTTTCAATCATAATCTTTGTGCCAATCAAATGGTAATGTAATGAGCATTTTGTTAAGGGTTTTACATACAGTTGAGTAAAATAGTGAGCCTACATTGTTGGTCTTTCTTAAATCTGAAGTTTGTCATGCTTGAGTCGGTGCTTAGCAAAGTTTTGTATCCTTGTAATGAGTTGGTGCTCATAAAGTGAGTTGGAGCTCACTTTTGTAAAAGGGGTTGGTCCCCATTTTTTATTATGATAAGATTGTTATGTATCGTGGTTTTTTACCCAGTTTGGTTTTCCACGAGATAATTCCTGTGTTCTAGATCTCAACTCTTTTATTGAGTATTTGTTATGTAAAAGGGGTTGAAATACTGATTCACCCCCCACCCCCCCCTCTCAGTATTTCTATTTTGTTTTTCATAGCCATCCATAGTCCACACTATTTCATGGCATTGTAGTGACTAGATGGATTCTCGTTTCTCATTCGACTAATTGTGGGAAGCTTCTTTCCATCTCTATTAGTGCCATTGCTTCTTTTTTGTTCACTCTTTATATAATATTCACCTCATTGTCATTGTCCTCACTTTCTTTCTTTGTGCTAGCCAATTCGTTATCACCACCTATTGAAACATCGTTCTTTTGGCTTCCTTGCATACTTTGTCTTTCTTTTATCTTGTGAGTTGGTATGTTACTTAGCTTTGATCCCACATGTCTTTAATTGCACCTTCAGATAGAAAGAGGTTCTCTTTCTCTTTGCTTTACATGAATGATTTAGGAAGATTTAGTCAGAGATCAACATATCTATCAAATTTCGAAGAATTGTGCTAGTGAAACCGTCATTAGTGATTCGTGTGTTCTCTTTTACAATTTACAGTTAGTATCTTTATCTTTCTTTAATTATTCTTTCCTCTCTTTGTTTCAAGTCGCCCGAAATGTTAAGGTCCTTGTGTGTTGGTTTTTCTTCTCCACCATTAAGGCATCCACGAGTTAGGAAGATAACTTGTGCCCTCAACAATGTTGCCAGTAATATTTCCTTCCCATTTTCAATTTTAGTGGAACATTGGGTAGTGAAGGGAGAACAAAAGTATAATAATGATGTGTTTGCATAAGATATTTTCAGTCACATCAAATGAGGGATGCAATCAGATCTTTTGAAAGGTAATGGCATATAATGTGAATAATACAATTATATGTGGTGACTGAAATATTAATGATATTTTGATATTTATTGAACGGAGTAGGGCCTATATATACATTTGGAAGTTTCATACACAAGATTGATAGGACATAACTATTGGAAGCAACTTCTCACCAATTAAATATCATTATAATTACATTGCATATCACATCACTTGCTCAACACATGTTAGTTCTTACATGAATACATTGAGTTTTCTATATTAGAGTCTTGTTACATGAATACTTCATCTCATTATAGTTTCATCATGTAGCTTAATTTTTATAGACACACATCATTATTCTGATGTATAAAATTTATTTCCTATGTGACAAATTATGAAATACGAAGATTCTATTATAGGGCTAACATTTTGAATGTGTTGTACTGATAGGGAATTTTTTTTTATGACACAAATTTTGTGTTTTCTTGAAAGCCAAAGGTTGTGTTTCAAACTTCACCCCTATGGGTCTATGTGTTTTGTCATTTTTTTCTACAATTTTGCAAGAACAATGAAATCCTTAAATACATCTGTAAAAACGAAAAGTGGAGTTCAATCATGAAGATATTGTGATCAGATGGATACCCACATAGAGTCTTGCACCTAAGAAAGATGAAATTGAGATTGAGGTGGGTGGACCTCTAGTGGGGAAGGCATTTGATCTCGAGGGAAAGCCCACAAAGGAAATTGAAGGATTTTGTTGGAAGAATGGAGCTTCAATTAGTGATCTTTTTATAAAAACCAAAGGAAAGATGATATGCTTATGCTTGTATAAAGGAATCAATAGGACATGCCATACAGTTTCTAGCTGAAGATATCCTAGTATTTTATCCACATTGTCATCCCCAAAGTGATTACTATGGGATACTAGGATTAATTTTATCAGACCGATTAGACGGATTCTTGCTTTGCATGGTGATGTAGTAATTCCATTTACATATGTAGACATCTTGAGTGGACTATTATCACATGGTCTTTGAATGTCTTCATCATCTATTATTGAGGTAGTTTGTGCAAAAGACTATATGAGCTCTATTATGGATAATGTGATTGTGTTGAATGTGAAGGATGGAGAAAAATGTGGGACAAAGACATGCGTAATAGGATAGATGTGCACTTCTTTTTGTCATGGTCCAGATGCCATAGAATAACCTAGGTGTGCATTTGATTTTATAAACATAAGAAAATCATGGCCCTTCATTGGCATGCATAGCAAACATAGTTGTGCACAATGGAATGAAGACATGTGCCTATAGAAGAGTTGATTTAGAGATTAAAGAAAAGTCAAAATACATGCCCAATGTATAGGTGTGTGCTTGTATAAGGATTTGTTTTGGAAATTCAAAACAGATTTAACACTCTTTATTAGGTGTGTGTTGGGTTTGTGTATGGGAGAATGGTGGTCACTCAACTTTAATATTACCAATCTTTGTTATTGTAAGTAAACAGGTGCCACTTAAAAAATCTTCATCCTTAAAATAAAATTGATGATTGTCATAAGAGTTGCTTTTTCTTTTTAAAATAAAACTCCATAAATAGGAAGGCAGCACCAATATTGGCTTTTGTCTTTTTGTGAAAAAACAGATAGTAGCTATTCTAGGAGAATGTAGAGCTGCATTTTGAAGTGGTGCTGCCCTTTAAATAAAGTGTGCTTCATCCTTTCAATAGTAATAACATGATATACATTAGTACTAAACAACAATCTTATCATCAATTGGAGTTCTACATCTGTCAAAGGTGTAAATTAACAAGATCATCAAGGCAAATGACTTAGAAACATTAGTTTTAATTCATGGATTGTAAAGATTAACGAAGGCAATGGTGATTGTTCCATTTCAAAAGCAACAAAGTGGATTTTTAGAAAGCTTTGTTAGAATGAAGGAAAGCATTTTCAAATTAGAATCATCTAGAGGCGCTCTTCTAAGAAATCTATTTTTATAATGCTAAAAATAGTCTCGCTATTTTTAGTTGTCACCATTTTTTAATAGAAGAGCATATTCTTGAATAAAGCTATATTTAAATAGAATCAACTATATATAGCTTTTCTATTTTTAGAATTAACTAGTTATAGCACGGAGTTAGATATATTGTTAGATTGTCTTTCTAATCATGCAAGAGATGTAAGCATTAAGGGATAAATTGTAATGATTTGACTTATTTGTTGAAAGAGCATTTTAGTCTTTTACACTAGTCAAGTGAAAAAAGTATAAAATCCTTTGCCTTGTGTTGAAAGAGCATTTTAGTCTTCTACACTAGGCAAACCAAAAAGATACATATTTAATGTTAATTCAACATGAATGTCAACCCCACCAAAAATCAATGCACAGATTGTAAATTATATGTACATGTTGTCCAATTTGAACTTAGATTTTTATTTATAGGGAGCTTCCTCTTCTAATTTGGAAAGCAATTTATCATACATCTATTCCATTTTTTGTCTCACCTAAAAATGTGAATTAGAAGGCTAACAAAATGTTCAGTGAAACTTGGAAAACTGTCACACCCAATGCAAGATAAAGTCAATTTTGAAGTGCATCAATGGCTTATATCACATTATAACTACTGGAATCAAATTACAGCACTCAAGCAGCTCTTGGGAGGACCTTGGGTTGGAGTCAAAACCAAAAAAATTATTATGTTAAAGATTGGCTTCAACGTTTAATCTCACAAATATTTATTGTCCAAATAGTTCATGACTAAAATCTCTCTCTTACCGACCATCTAATGCTTTTGACATCCAATGGCAAATCATATTTTCTTTTCTTGAAATTTTTTGTTAGGCCATGTTTCAACAATGAGCCTTTGAATGCAGATAGAACATATAAATAGGCCGCTCTAAAGCTTTTAAGGCCATTGTTATTGAGTCTGCATGATCAAAAATTGGGATGTAGATAAAGAATCCTACGGTTTATATGCTGGGTGATATCTTTTTTTCAATCCAAGTTTGAAAAATTGTGACGATTGAATCCATATTTCTACAAACATGTTTAATAATGTAATGAAGCTTGCTTGATGAGCTTTTTCATGTATAATTTTTAACTCTTCTTCTTTGACTCAACCAGTCTTCTTGTTGATAACATACCTCTGGAAATTTGTCAGGGAGAAACACCAAAGACAACTCCAGCAGAGAAATTGTAGTGGGCCATTAGTGGCCCGCAGTGCAACAAATATCGATAGATCTTATGACTCTCTAAAGCCATTAGGTATTTTCTCTCATCTTTTATTTTTAGTAGCATCTTCCTATCCAATATTCCTATTTGTATTTTCTCTCAAGGTCTGCAAATTATTTGACATGAAATTCTTTTGTATTATTCAAAAGATGAGTCAATGGGGCCATCTGTACAGCAAAAGGGGCGCTTCAAAGTTACATCAGAAGATGTGGATCTGGAGGTGTGTTTCGTCACTGTATTGGGGTTTCTATTGTCAATTTCATAAATTTAATCAGATGAGTTAATTTGCAGCTGATTTATAACACCATTTAGATATAACTTGTCATTATTATTGTTCAAATATGATATTTTATTTGAATGAAATGCCTTATACATTCTATAATTATTAGTGAATAATAGAAAGGTACTAGGGTAGCTCTTATTTTAAAACATGAGTGGTATATCTTCAAAGCTATGTCTGGCATAAATTGAACATGATGGAAGATGAGTTGGAATGTAATAGAAGAGGAATTTATGGCTATGTTTTTTTATTGACAGAAATCCAAATTGCTAGAATTTAGATCTGTTAAATTTGGAAGCAACCTACAATAAAAGAGAAATAAATGGTATTTCCCAATCAAGCAACACATACATTAAACAATAATCTACAGTGAGAAATAAATGGAAGGTGAAATGATTCATCTTCCAACAGTTATTAGAAGATTGCTACTGAGTAAAATATTTTATTTGAAATAGTAATGAAAGCTCAAACTTTCTGATTTTATATTTCACTTTGGTTTTTAGCATCTCAGTTGCCATGATTCACTTTTTTATTTCTTTCTCTTAAATCATGCTGGAACTTCCTTCCAACCACAACTAGAGGGACAATGGTGATTTGTGCAATCCTATTAGTGCCCAAGTTTTTCACCCCTTGCCGATAAATTGTAAAATAAGGTCCAAACCTATATTCATACCCCATGGAATTATGTCCAAGACTTTCACTAAGATAATCAACCAAGGATCAAATTACTTTCTTGACTATGCAAAGTTTATTTTAAGAACCTGACTCTTACCAAGCATAACACAACTCTCAATCAACTGACTCCTATAACTACCTGGAAGTCGACAAACAAACCACACATTATCAAATACAACCAAATTAACAAAATATAATAAAGACATTAGATGCTAACTAGATCATCCCGCAAACAAAAGTCGCCTTCCAAATGACAAAGGAAACAAGTAATCATCAAATAACATTAGAGAAGGTTTTCCCAACTTGTGATGGTATAGAGGAAGAACTTTTCTGTTGACACTTCCTACTGGCAGTTAGAATAGCTTGATCATAATGTAATCATTCCACAACTAGCGAGCTTTTCATGTTGAAAAATGGATGAAGTTCAATGGTGATTGTTTTAGCTAGAAAGAGAAAGTAAAACTGACATAGGAAAATTAATTTTTAGATTATGGAAGTCCATTTGGAGCTTTAGTAGAAGAATGAAGGCTAGTGTAGGTAGAAGGTAGTTGCAAGTGGCCATACCAATATTGAATTATAGCTGACGACCAAACAAACAAGGAACCATTTGACTGCACATTGAATTTTAAAAATGCTTCACCCAATGGATCATTGAACCTAGACCTTACTATAGGAACTTCAAGATTTTGTTTAGCATCTTGATATGCTATGAATGTTCTTTAATTCAATTCACCAACCCAAAGGAATGAGTCAATTTTTTCTCGTAAGGTCCCTTCCAAGAATTTTAAAACAAACTTGCTAATTTTCTGATATTTGGTTTGCAGACATTTCCTCAAATAGTTTGCATGAAATCAAATATAGAGTATTCTGGAATGCAGACACTTAGTACTTCTGCAAATAACATTCTAAATCATAATTTCACTATAAAGTCATGGCTTGACAGAGGGTTCCATAAGGGCATTTTGTCAAACAATTGTGCACATAGAGAATTCTGATTTTTCATTTTTACTGATTTTAACACCTGCATCTTCTTATGAAAGTTATTGACCAATTTCCAAGCATCCATTTCACAAATCACAAATTCAAATCATATTATGAAAGGAGTTTTTCCTGTATCGTTGAATGCTAGATATATAATATTATAAGTTTATAACTTTTACTGCTGATGCAAACCCAGAAATATATATTTATTTATAAAAATCAAATGCATATGCTGAAGCTCAAAACTGACCTCACAAACACATATGAATCACTGCTGACCTCAGCTGGAAGGAACCATGTTGACCAAATAGCACGCTTTAACACTTTAGGCTTCCCTTGTTAGTTGTACAACATTTCCTTAGGATGGTATGATAGCCTTTGGAAGTGATACAAGTGCCTCATAAAGGCTGCGACTCCTTTTGTAGAAAGATGTGCTGACTATGTTCACCCCTCAATATGCTGTATTGACCCTTTTGGTAATCATAATGAGTTGTGACCTATATTTTAAAGGCTTTTTAAGCCTTAAAATAATGCATTGCCCTCCTTTGGATAAATATCCAAGGTATATATACAGCCCCACCAAGTACCTTAAAAGGTGCGGTTGGGTATACTACTGAGCACAAAAATATAAATGTTTATTTATTTTTATTTTTTTTGCACAGCACAAAAATATAAATTTTTATTCATTTATTTTTGTTCTGCACGCAGTGCATAAAAAATTTGATCTTTCTCACACTCCCACACACGACACTAATTAATTTTTTCTTGCAAACTTTTACAAATTTGTACCTGTAAACTTATTAAACCCTAAAAGCCTGTATAGATAAATAGATTTGCTCCAAACCCTTATTTTGCAAACATTCAGTCCAAATGTGAATTTTGGGTGAACCCGCCTCAGAATTCTTTATGCACACACTATGGCTTTGAATGAATCACGTTGTATTGGCTAGAGAGGAACCTTTCACCGCCAAAACCAACCTTCGCCTAAGGGGTTTTGTCCTACGACTGTGGAAGTTTGCTAAATTCCACTACTAGGGTTTCAAGAAAATATCAAATGCTCATAATGATCAAATGAATCTCCTCATCCTCCTTAAGGATTTGGAAGGCTCTCTTACAGTTGTGTGTCAACTTGAACTTCTTCCCTTTTTATTGAATAGAAGTGATGGGTATGCTAGTTGTGAGAAATCCTGCATAAACTTGCAGTAGTAGTCTACGAATCCCATAAAACACCACTTTTGCTACATTAGAGGACACTGGCCACTCTACAATAGCTTTAGTCTTTGAGTGATTTAGTAAGACTCCATCTCTAGAAATAGCATGACCTAGATGTTGCACCTCAAATGGTAAGAAATTACATTTTACAAAATAGTCAATTCTTTCTTAAGCATTGCAAAGCCTGCCAAAGGTGCTTTTTGTGCTCCTGTCCTATCCACATAAAAATCAAAGTGTCATTTAGGAGGGCAAGCACAAACTGATTCAAGAAGGTATGGAACATTCTGTTTATGGGACACATGAACACTACAAGGGCATTTGTATGACAAAATAGTAACATTGTGAATTCATAATGTCCATAGTTAGTTCAAAATGTAGTGTTATGAATATCAACGTTAGCTACTCTCACGTCATGGCATGCCACCTTAAGATCTATTTTTGAGTACACATTTGCTTCTTTCATCTAATCAAATAGGTTATCAATCCTCAACAAGGGATTTTACCTTTCTCTTTTCAAAGATCACCAATGCACCCCAAAGGGACATACTAGGATGAATGAGTCCCTTCTTGAGGAGCTCCTACAACTAAAGTTTGATCTTACAATTCTTGGGAGTAGTCATCCTATAAGGAGCTGTAGAGATAGGTTTTGTGCTAACTACCAACTCAATTTGAAAATCAATCTCATGTTAAGGAGGCTAACAAGGCAACCCATTAGGAAAATATTTGAATACTTTCAAAGGGGAGAATGATTGTTAAATAAGGTTTTACCCTAATCAATCTCTTATCAATCACTAACTATGATTGAAAAAATTTAACATACTTGACACACGCCACTTATGCTGCATAGCTGCAATCATGCAAAGTGAAATTGGTTTTTTAACTCTTGTAATTACTTTAGTACCAAGTTTATTACAACAATGAAGGAGCTTGTCCTGATTGGTGGCTCGCTGGCTGTCTGATTGCCCACATAGGAGCACAGCAGATCCATAGACCTGCAGACCGATACACGTATGTCCTCAGTGGACGTTGAATGATGCTGCCCAGTGGATGCAAAAATCGGAGTGATAAGGAGGCTGTTCAGAGCTGCGTGGTTGGAGAGATAAGGGGTCGCGGTTGGTGGAGAGATAAGGGTGCTCAGGACAGAGAAAGGAGACATGTGGAGTGATAAGGAGCAGGAGATATAAGGAGTTCATGGAGTGATAAGGTGAGGGAGGTATAAGGTGAATTAAGGAGAGATAAAGGTGGACTAGCGGAGTGATAAGGATGATTGGAGTGATAAGGTGAGATAATTTCAGAGATCAAAATTGTGGAGGTGTTAATACCTCATTATTCAAGATACTATACTTGGGGATGGGGTCCCCCGATGTGGCCTCATCAGTTCATAGCTCCAGTCAAAAGCGATTACTGACCAAAAAAAAACCAACTCTCCTACATCAAGGACATTATTTACAAAGCGAGTTAATTATGAGCCTTTCCCTGTGGCCAACTTAGCTTCCCACTTATCATCCTGCCTACAAGCCACTAACTTGCATTGATCCACTATTAAATGAGCAATAATAGAGTCAAATGCTCCAAAGTCAAATAGCACTGAAACAACAACACAAATCATAACTATAGTTACTTTTAATGATTGTGGCATGATGGTTTGTTTGACAGTTACCCACCACTATATACATCCTGGCTTCTACCAAGGTTGCCCATTGTCTTCCCTACACCCACCCTATATACCTTCTAAGCAATGGTTGCCAAAACATTTTGTTCATGAGATTCATGAACATTGCAGGGGCATTTGTAAGACCAACTAGTACCATTGTGAACTCATAATGTCTATAGAAAGTTTAAAATGTAGTATCATAACTATCAATCGCATCTATACTTTGGTCATGGTACCACACCTTAAGATGTCTTTTTAGAAGACACATTGTAGGTTTTGAATCCTCAACAATGGATAATGGTTCTCTACCATTACCTTTGTCATCTGTCTATGATTTATTCATAAGTGATTTATTCGTTTCCTTTTCAAAGATGACCAGTGCACCACATGTATACACACTAGGATGAACAAGTCCCTTCTTGAGAGGCTCCTCCAACTAATGTTTGAGTCCGCAATGTTTGGGAGTGGTCTTCTTGTAGGGAGCCATAGAGATAGGCTCTGCCCTAATTACCAAGTCAATGTGAAAATCGATCTCACACTAAGGAGGCAAACAAAGAAACTCACTAGGAAAATATTTGGATTTGCATTTGATTCCCTAACGATCCTATTGATGAGTAACTTATCATCTTAGAGATAGTTGATATATTGCAGTAGCTAAAAGAAATGATTCTCACATTGGGTGATGGTGCCACCCCTTTGATGTGCCGTGAAACTTGTCAATAGGACATTAACAAAAGTGCTTTGAGAGCTAGAAAGCTTAGAATCCCTTTGAAAATACTTGCCCAGTTGGGAACCCTATAACATACCTATGCTTTTGTTCCTCTTGCTGCCAAGTGGTAATCGAACCTTTGAGAAGATGTATAGCAACTTGTGCCTAAGGTTGCTCTCATACACCGAAAACCCAAAGCGCCTATTAGGACTAATCAAATAGGCCTTGGCCTCCAATCTATTGATGGATCCTATAAATGTCAATGGCTGAAGTCTTAAGAGGTTTCATGTATGGTCCCTATCCTAATGACATGGAGGAAGAACATCTCTGTGATCAAGCGGTTGACCTTAAACCAGAAGTCATCTCTGAACTAACTGAGCTTCATTCTCAAGCTGTTGATCCACATTTTTTACCATGGAGGTCTCTTAGCGTGTTCCCTATGACTCACTTTTCCTGCCATCTCCTAAAAATGTTGCGATTTCTGATTGTGTGACACCTTGGGTCTGTGGATAGCTTGTTCTATATCATGCCAACCAATTGTTGAAATAGCATAAAAAATCTGATGCCCCAAAAGTACAAGGTCATCATGCTGCTCTTCCCTAAGATGGGACTTCATCTCTCAAGAGTGAACCATGGTTCCAACATCAATACATCTTGTCAACCAATCAGCAGAAATAAGGACATGTGGGAATAAGTCCATAATAACTCATTCAGAGCTCTTCATAGAGCCGCTGGGCTCTGATACCATATGTAGTAACCCACGTGAGCACCATTCAACAAAAACCTCAAAAACGGATCAGCATTTAAAAAAAAAAACAATCATTAATAAGCAGGATTTATTGCATTCTTCTCATAGTATTGGGTAAGTTAATGATAATTGAATTATCTTATTGTGCAATAATTAATTTAAGATATTCATAAGGATATAATCTTATACAGTACCCAAAAATTTCCAGTTCCTATGGTTGATGTGGAAGTTCTGACATTTTCCATCAGCATTGCTGCAAAACAATCTTCTGTCAGCAATACCTTGGGACAACTTTCTATCAGCAATACTATAGGATAACTTTCCATCAGCCATGGGACAACTTTCTGTCAACAATACTGCAGGACAACTTGCCATCAGCATAGCTGTAGGACAATATTCTTCAACAGCTGAGGGATAGATATCCATTAGCAACTAAGGAACAGTTCTCTTATCTAATGTTTTAGGATTATTTTATCATAAACTTTCATGAAGAACAAAAAAAATACGTTCTCAATTTTCATGTGCTCTTTCAAATCGTAGTTAAGTTAAACATATTTAAAAAACTCTTGAAAAATACTATCCTCCTTTCTTTATTCAGTATAACCATAAAAAATTCAAAACAGACCTGACAACCCATAATCAGAAGTCTTATCACATAAAATTCACCATAATTTTTCAGTAGTTTTTCATCATTAAATTCAGCATATTTACAACTCACAGCTGTCTCACTCATATATGCAGCAAATTTGTAACTTAAAGTTCAGCTAACTTCATCACAATGTACAACAGTGTTTTCAACATGATACCCAAGGCATATTCTGCTGTAACAATATAATTCCCAAATAGAAGTTCAGCCTATCTCATAAGTACAAGTTCCCCTTTTAATAACATTTACATACAAAATGCAAGACTTAGATATTCCACAAGGAATATAGTAACAGTCATACACAAATGGCTCCAATAGCTGAAAACTGCCATCCAAGATATAATACAGTGCTTTTGCATGCACATGGCACTTTGTGTAGCTACTACAATCAGTACTGTAGCAATTGTTGCTGCAACAGAACCACTTAAAGTTGTAGCCATACGTGATTACATTTGATCTTTCCCATATAGAGTTCCATCAAAGTAAACACCACCAGTTTCTCATATAAAAATAGCAGAGGTTATAAATAGCTCAGGCTGAAATTAGACAATCTTGATAGTTGGCTTCTAGACTGATTTTGATGAAGCTCATCCATTTTAATCATGGCATATCTTATGAAGACATTTTGAAATCTTAGGCTATTCTTGGTGCCTTGATTTTGATTTCACTTTCATCTATTGATTTTACATCAAACCATAGCTGGAATCCATAACCTTAGATATTATTAAATGCTAACATCTATCCTTCATCATCTCTGCAAACTTGGCAACACCAAACTTCTTCGGCGATCTCCTTTGATGAAGATTTAAATTATATACTTCAAAACACCAATCTTTTTTTGTTCTTGGGATGACTGAAACATGCTATATTCACTTATAAACCCTTGAACAGCATGTCTTGATATTATATTGCAAGTTTTTGTACTTAAATTTGAGTTTTTGTCCCTCCTTCATTGATTGACCTCTGTTCCTCGCCTACAAAGACATGGATGGGGGACTACAAAAACAATATGGGTTATGATGACAAATTTTAAAATATGACTCTTGACTTGATGAGAAGGCAAGGATTTAGCTTGAAATTTGGCACGTTACAAATTTTTTTATATTGACACAACATGGAGTAACACAATTCTTTTCACCCTTCAAAGGCACTCAGAAATCTGCCAAAAATTTCTGTTTCATGGTGACTTTCAGATTCATAAACATTCTTATATGATTTCTAATTTCTCATGATTTGAACTCTTCCTACTCAGCTCCCAGAGCATTACTGGCCTGCTTCCAACTTGGAAGAGGCACAGTTAGGGAAAAACACAATTATGCACTAAGACACTGATCACAACACCATATAGATTTCATGATCCATAAACTTGACACATAGGAATAAATGCATTTATTACAACCCCTCTTGAAGGTTGTTTTTTTAGAAGTTAAAAAGTTTTCAACCATTTAAGCCTACTTGTCAATGCTTCAAGGAGGAAATCAAATTTTCGGGGCAAGATTGCAGCTCATGCAGATGCTGCCAAAGTTCCAAAGACAATCATAAATTTTGGGCAAAGCTACAGCTCTTTTGCCTCTCCTGCAGCTACTGTCAAACCCTCTTTAGCACCTCATTCTTTTGCATTGTGCTTGTAAAAGGATGCACTCCTCAAATCCAGATTCCTACAGCACACCATACCCAAGAAATGCCTCACATTCAGACACATGGTGCCAAAATGTCTCACGCTGCTGTGCTGAACCTTGGAACTAACAAATCCTCTTTTTCTTGTTTTTGTCCACTCAGATTTTTCCAGCATTGTTCTGCAGATAAAATCGCTCAAAACCCTTTCTAGATCTGCACATATGGGTGGGCAACTATACCCAGATGAGATCTTTTTGTCCATCATTTTCCTGCAAATACAAATGCAAAAACCTCTTTTGAATTAAATTAAAACCTGGTTTTTTAACCTTTTAAATATGCACCAAATTAGATCACTCATCCTCATAAATTTTCCTCTCCCAAATAATTATTTTGCCCTGACAAAACATTTATTCCTACATGTGGTGATTTAAAATATGGAGGGATTAGGCTTGATTAATACTGCTGCCCGCTTTTGCCAATTCATGTGCACTATTTTGTTTTTTCAATACTATATGGCCTTTGGTTTTCCTTTATTTTTTTTGCTAAGTTACTGGTACAGGCACACGAACTTGATTTGTGGGTTCGGGCAAAAAAATTTTTGCTCTTTGGGTTCATGGATTGGGTTCATCCATATATATATATACACACAAAAAAAATAAAATAAAATAAATTCAAATAAATATACAGATTTATAAAACTAAATACATTTGATAGTATTATACTTCATCATTGAGCAATGCCAAATGCCAATTGATAGTTCATAATTGAATTGGAAGATGGAAGAATTCAGAATGGCAGAAGAAAAACAGCAAAGGGCAATTGGAATGCCTGGGGCGAACCTGAACCTGGTAACATAGCTTTTTTGTTTTGAAGAATTTTTATTTTCCGTACTTTATTATTTCTCTCTTCTTTTCTTAGGGTTTCTCTTTCCCTTTATTTATTATCCCCCTCCTATCTCCTCTTTGTTTAACCTTCTTTTTAAAATACTTGAGCATCGTCTAAGACTCATATGCTCAACTTTAAATGTTTAACAGTTAACTTTACACTTAGATGGGGTATATATGAAAACAAGCTTACATGGGTTTTCTCATGTGCACCGCATTCCAAAAGCCATAATATGAAACTTCCAACAACACTTAACACAGATAACATCAACATTTTAAAATGTTAACATTTACAGCTTCATATGAACATAGTCAGCTAACTTGAAGCAAGAGACAACATTCTAATCACCTGTGGTTAGGCCTTATTAGTGTTCATTTGCATGGGGTTTAAGCAAAGTTAACAACCTATCTTTAATGGTTAAAGAGGACTAGGTGGTGAAGCACATAGGTTATTCCTCTCAATTGCAGTATAACTAACTACAGACTCAAGCACACATCAAACACATGTATGATAATATTAATATATAGCTGAAGCATCATATAACATCACATTATAAAATACAGCATGTGTAAACAAATAATAACCTAAAATACAAGAAATTAAATCAGATATAAGATTTTCTAAGCGTTCAGTTTCCATTGCAGCCAAATACATGAATATTCAACACTACATTGCAAAGAGTAATAATATTCTAATTATCTGAAATAAAAATATAAAGTGCAGATGTTTTAAAAAATAAACATTGAAATGAAAAGTTTTCATTAGAACATGCAGATGGTACTACAAAATGGACCTTAAACAAAGCCTTTGTATTTTCTCTAGATCAAAATTATGTTTTGGTGAAAATGAAGACATTTTGCTGAGCAAATCCAAGATGAAACAAATCCTGAGAAAGAAATTGCTTTTATGATACTGACATATGCCATGACTTGGAGTTTTAATTTAATCCTATGATTAAATCCCATTTACTTTTATTTTCTATCACATACGTTCAATTTGTTTGTGATTTGTTTGCAACTCTTTTACAACTTCTTGCCATATTCTTTGAGTCTAAGAGCAAGAACAAGTGATTCAGTTGTTCTCATTTTCCACATGTTGCTTTCGCAAGGTCATTTTGGTCCATTGATGTTATAGCTCACCATTGTCACAGCCATATTAGGTTAATGGTAGACAATCCAACTATATAGTGCCAGTCAGCCAAAGCACATAGCATCACTGAACATACAGATGCATATATGTTAAGATGTGCAATCTCTTTGCATTTAGGACATTACGATAAGCTCAATTCCAATGTTGGAAGGAATCATCCATAATGCATGTAGAGATATTACAAGGACCTTGCTTACCAATATAAATGTTTATGTTATGTGGGTGACAACAGACAAGTAATGCATATTGCATTTCTTGTTAGCAAAAGATAAAACAGTTTTTACTTGTTTTTAATATGTATTTTTCCTTGAGGCTTGGGATTGGTTACAAACCAGAGGATCATATATGTGTATCTTTAGTGTACATAAGTAGTATATATTTCTAATCTGTCTGCAGTGGCAACAGGGGTGTATCTTTGATGAGACATGATTGTTGGTTGCAATATAAGTTTTGATATATGCATTATATAGGAATGTCTCCTTATTACGTTTTCAATGATTAGGCCGGCTCTAAGTTTTTCAGTTTCTTTTTCTGGAGATATACAGGCCTTTTCTCAATCAACTCCAAATCCTCCATCTTTTGTACCATTGAGTGATGCTAGAAGTGTGCCAACTTCTTCAATCCTTCCATCATTGCAAAGTATTATAGAACATAATAGCATACAAAAGGTGAGTCTGTTCTTATATAATTTTATGTTTTCAGCATGATAATGTATGGTTTGTTGATTAGGTTAATCATCATGCTCTCAGTTATTTTAAATTGTGTTCACGTTACAGGAAAAAATTATCAATTTGATAAGAGATGTGCAATGGGGAGAAACTCCAGGTTTGAGTTCTGCCTCATATTTTCTTTTCTTTTCTCCACAAAGCATTAGAGAGTACTTATGAACTGTTTTGGTTTTGTCATTTAAAGACTTATATCCTCTGTTTTGTTTTATGACAGCTCAACAATATCAAAACTTTGAATTACAATCCTCCAAATGGGGTACTACTGCAAACTTTATGGTGCGTGGTATATATGAGATAGATTTCTATAATGCTTCCTCAATGTAGCTGATTTCTTTCATCACATCCTCGTTCTTGATGTTAAGAGGGCAGCTTATGCTGTGGTTGCTGATGTACTAAGTGATTAGTATTCCACTGTCATGGTTATATTTTTTATGTTCCAAACCATGCAAATTGTTTCTTATGTCCTAGTGTAGGCTAAATTATCATAGAGATGTCTTACTTTTGTCATCATAATTTTCTTGCTAGATCTAATATAATGTTTGACATGGTCTTAGACTATTAATCTTAAGTGATGTATGTTAATGATGTAATGACATCATATAGATATGTCTCAAAGCTATAACTTACCTGTAGCTTCTCCGTTCATTAATAAATACAAGCACACACACATTGAAGTGTGTGTCATCCAGTTCTCTCAAACTCTGTGAATTCATTGTTCTAATATTTAGCATAAAAGTGATGAAGCCTTAGGAACAATATATTGATTCAAAGTGAGAAAGCTTGAGAAAGGGTACATTGATTCATGTAAGGAAGCCCTTGGAGACGGTATGCTAAATTAGAGCGGGGAAGCTCTAGTAGAAGGTACATCAATCCAATCCATTTAGGAGAAAAATTGGCTGAAAGAGTGACTATATGAGGGACTGCAAATTTCTGTCCAAGGAGAGAAATTGTTGCTCAAACCAAAAAGGGCACAAATAAAAAATCTGTGGAATTAGAAATTGTATGGATGAACAATAATAGTGTAGTGTAGATGAAAAGTGAACAGTATGGACAAACAATGGTTAGGTACATTCTATGGATGAATAGTGCATATGAACATGAACAAGAGAGATAGTGGATTGTAGATGAGTAACTTGGTTGGCTAGAACCCAAAACAAAAACCAATATGATTGGAATGAGATGGCTGCCATCATGGGTGGCAAGGGGAGTGCAAGATTATTGTCAAATGAGGACAAAGATGACATTGAGGATGAAATGGATGGGTAGGTTGACATAATGGTATTTAATCAAAATGCTAATACTATCAGTAACAACAATAATTCTAATAGGGGGATGTCCCCGCAGCGCAACTGCAGTTGCGAAGCCTTGTGGATAGGGCGATCCTTGGTTCGAGTCCCTGCTTTCCCGTGCTCCTGGCTGGTGATGCGACGTGCGTACGGTCTGCGGTCAGAGGTGCTGGTCAAAGGGGTGTTGATGCCCGATAAAGTATGCAGACACGGTGGAGGTTGGTTTGAGGTGTTAAGGCCTCGACTTTGGTCACAGCCAGTCGAGCAATACGGTGGAGCAGCTGACAGAGAACCAACATGGAGAGATAAGGTGGTGTTGCGATTGATGGTGTGATAAAGAGTTCTTTCTCGTGGGCAACAATGTGGAGAGGTAAGCCGCAAGAGTCAAAAACTAGGAGGTGTTAATACCTCGGCAATGTAACCACAGGGATGGGATCCCCCAATGTGATCCCACTGGTTCAAAGCTCCAGTCAAAAGCGTAAGAGACCCATTTACTGATCGAAAAAAAAAAAATTCGAATAGTTATAATATATAGGGAGCCTTAGAAGGGTTTTATAGAAATTTGAAGGAAGTGTTCAGAAGAGCAGCATGCAAAACCAGTAGTATGCTCTATAGGTATATTTTTTTCCCCTTCATTTCTAAATGCCTTCCTTTCTTGGGCCCCAATGATGGTAGATGGCTCATTAACCACACATAATGGAGATGAGATAAGATAAGATAAAATTATTAATGTCCAACAAGTGACCACAAACGGGTCAAAGGGACTAGAGGTTACAAACGAGGAGGGTTGTCACCAGCTGGGACACCAAACAGTGCCCACAAAGAACAAAACAACAACAGCCGAGGCCAACAAGCCAACCAAGCAAACCCTCAGAAGCCGGAGTAGTGGAGAAAAACCTCAAGACCGAGGGGAAAGCTGTAGGATGATGCCGCTAGGTAATCCGAGTCTGACTGGAGGGGGACCGATTAAGGAATCTAGAGATAGTATGATAGTAATTGTTTGCTGAACCAAGGAGTAGTTGGGGATGATCCTTATATTCTGGTTGCACATGATGAGAACTCCAATTTATTATTGTAAAATCTTGCAACCATGGTAGTAGAATGATATAAATTTTTGGTGGAGTTGTCTCGCTTTTTTTTTATCCAAGAACTTTACATCCTTTTGGGTGATGATTTTAACATGGAAGAAGCCTAATTGAATCTTGAGGCAAGTTTTGCAATTGGTGTTGAGATTGTGTTCACTACTATTTGTAGTAACAATCAAAAGTTATTCTAGTGCCTTACTCATGGGTGTGATATGGTGGTTATAGATTAGACTTTAAGAATGCTAAATCCTACTCAAGCAATTGGTCAAACTAACTACGGAGAGTTACCTCCAAATGATCAACACTTTGTGGCACCACACTTTGTAGATGGATAGTTGAAGCAAGGACTTGGTACACTTTTCAATAAAATTATTGCGAAAGTAATCCATAAAAGGATGAAATGACCCAAACTGATTTTTTTTTCTGTTTTTGCAATTTCAGAATGGACAATGCATGCAATCTTAACACCTTTTGATCACCAAGATCTCGATGTGAGAAAGTTGAGCATGTGGTGAAAGGGTTTTAACTTTAGATTGATTATTATAAAAAAAGCTTGTTGGCTACAAACCGCACAACTCAATATAACAACTGATACAAAAATGTAGAAATAGCGTAATACTTTCTAGCAATAAGTCTTCTAGGGACCAAAATAAATACAAATACTATATTTTCCACCAAGTTTCCTGATGGGGGGATGGGGGACGGGTTTTGGGGATGGGGGGACCTATTAAAATAATATTATATCTATTCTATAATGGTCATCTTCTATTCTTAGTGGTCATCTTAGTTGTCGACTTATTTTTCTATTTAGATTTTTAGTCGACTTATTTAGTTTGTTTAGTCTTTTAAGTGTAACTATTGCTTCTTTTATAAGAACGCATAGTTTGCTTTTTAGTTTTAAGCCTTTTTAAGCTTTAGTTTAACGGTTCGTTTTTTTTAGAACGCTGTTTTGTAATTCCTTTACATACGCTTGTATATTTGTTATTAAATCATCCGATTATTTTGAGCAATCAATTTTTCATGGTATCATAGTGGGTCGATTGGGTTTTATAGAGTTTGGCGGCCTCTTTGGATTTTTTTTCCAGATTTTTTTAAATCGATTTTTTAATAAAAAAAATCGTTAGTGAAAATTTTGAGGGTTTTTGGCAGATTTTTTTAGGGTTTTGAAAATTTGTGGATTTTTTTTAGGGTTTCATTTCAGCAGACCTGTTCCTGTGGAGTTTCGTGGGTTTTTTGCCTGCAAGTTTTTGGGTCTGCAAATCGTGATGAAGTTGTGCCCTGGTTCGCTTTTTTTGTTGCATGCGATTTTTCGGTGCAGCGTCTGATTTTCCTACTCCATTTGTATCTTTCATGGTCGCACCTTCTGTTTTTGTTTTTGAGCATGTGTCGGATTTTCTTTGGGCAGCGTTTTTGCGCCTTTGCCTGCGTTCTTAGCGGCGCGAAAGACTGGTTTTTTTGTTCGCTGAAATTACTCTGCAACTTGATTCTGAATTAAAGAAGGGTTTTGTTTTCTGTGGATTTTCGTGGGCTGTAGCGGCGCGATTTTTTTATGAGCGCCTCACTGTTTTTTCCTTGAAACCCACGGATTTGTTTTTCGCACGACGATTTTTTAGGCCACGATTTTTATTTTTTTCCCGAGGCGCAACGGATTCAATGATATTTGATCTTCATTTGTTTTTTTTTTGCAACATCTTTGTGTGTTCGCCGCGATTTTTCCAACGACGTGTTTTTTAACGCGTTTTTTTCTGACGAGCAACGTGACCTCTTACTACACGATTTTATGTTCGTGTCCTGGTGCTGCTTGTGGATGTAGTTTGGGCTAGAATGGCTTTCTGGGTTTTTTATAATTTTTCTCTCTAAAAAACAATATTTTGGAAGGTTTTATATTTTTTCCCAAAAAAAATAAAAAAATAATTTTGAGTTTTAATAATTTTTTCCTTAAAAATTATTTTCGGGTTTTATAATTTGTCCCTTAAAAAAAAATTATTTTAAGGTTTTCCTATTCTGGGTTTTATAATTTTTTTTCCCTTAAAAAATAATTTTTAGGTTTTCATGATTTTTTCCTCAAAAATTGTTTGTTGGTTTTTACAATTTTTTACTCAAAAATCATCTGTAATATGCGAAGTTCACGTGGGATTTTGTGATTCGCGAAGTTCTCAGGGTCTGACGGTTTTTTCCACAAAAATCGTGCTTTGTTGCAGTCAGTTTTGGGTTGCACTGCTAGGGCGAACATCTACAATTGTGGTATCTTGCAGTCTGTTTAGGAGTTGTTGGAGCAAACAGTGCTCAATACTCTTTTGCAAAAGGGTTTGACGATTTTTCCTCAAAATCATTGTTTCAGGCTTCAATAATTCGTGTGTGCTAGATCTCTAATTCAGGTGTTAGGATAACATCAGCTTGGATAGCTTTTGGTATTCTTGGTCATTTGCATTCTGCAAATCTTGGGAGGGTCTGCATAGCAACAAAGTGTTCTTTGCATTTGTGATCAAAAGACCTACAGTGTCTTTTGTAGGGTATTGAGTACGATGACCATTAGGGAGGGTATTAAAATAATATTATACTTATTCTATAATGGTCATCTTCTATTCTTAGCTGTCGACTTATTTAGCTATTTAGCTTTTTAGTCGACTTCGTTAGTCTGTTTAGTCTTTTAAGTGTAACTATTGCTTCTTTTATAAGAATGCGTAGTTTGCTTTTTAGTTTTAATCTTTTCAGCTTTATTTAGCATTTTAAGCTTTTTTAAGCTTTAGTTTAATGGTTCTTTCTTTTTAGAACACTGTTTTATAATTCCTTTATATACGCTTGTATATTTGTTATTAATTCATCTGATTATTTTGAGCAATCAATTTTTGAGGACCAAGGGCCTAAGTTTGGGGATGGCAGGGGGACGACAACAAGGGGGCAGCATTGATATACATATAATGCTTGAAAAAATAGTTATAAAAAGATCTATAAGAATTACAATTTTGAATTTTCAAATGAAACTTTGGCAAATTAGTATAATAGCAAATACTAAATACTAAAGTACTTGAATACTACTAAAAGTTGAAGTGAACATTAAATATCAACAATTTAACATTGAAGTTTGAAGAATGAGTATGTCAAATTCGAGATTTATATTATATTCAAGATTTCGTAATGATGATTACAATGATGTCAAGACTCAAAATAAAAAAATGTGGTGAAAGGAGGCCTCTAATCATCCCCAAACTCATCATTGGAATGACTGGACTCCACATGGTCAAGCTCCACCAAACTAATGCCAACCAGCCCTGCCTTTGTAACTGTAGCATCCTCATCAATGTTGTGATGTTTTCACACATCGCCCCATTGCAAATGGGGACCCCCACTTTTTCGCTTTCTAGGTTAGTCGCCTTAGCTTAGCCATTGGTAGTTGTCAAGTCTTTGCTATTAGCCTTTTATTTGTAGTTGCTCAAGAGCTGATCAAGTTTCTCCCTTTAGGATGAAGTGAGGTACAACACTTCCTTTGCCCTCCAAAGCTTCCGACTTGCCTTTCCCAGCACTACCAGTGGATGCCCAAGCCTGATCGCTTCCCTCCCATCTCCTTTCACTACCTCTCCATCATTCATCCCTCTCCACCTCACCTTCCTAACATTTCGTCCCTACACCCTTCCTTCCATCTCACACCATCACCTACTTTTATTCCATCCTTTATACCTCCCAACTTTCATTTACCATACCTTCTAACCCACCTACCTTCCTACTTGTTGTGACCATTTCACACATCGCCCCATCAAAATGGGGACCCGCTTTTTCTTGCTCAATTCCCAGTCTCTTAGTCTAATGTCTCCCTCTCGCAGGTGAAATGAGTGAGTTTGTAGCGTCTAGATATCATGAGAAGTCAAAGTCCATCGTGAGTTCAATCGAAGAGTGTGAGAGACTGCTAGTTAGGGATACTTTAAGTTCCCCTCTCTCAGAGAAAATTTCACTCTTATTCCCTCAAGGTGAAGGAGAAGTCATAATCAAAGTGAGTTTTGAGGTCTTATAGTATATAGAAGCATAAGCTAAGGTTCAACTCAAAGTACATTTTTAGGCAACTTCAAGTGTTCGAGGTTTAGGGCGAAAACTTCAAGAGCTCCTCTTCAGGAGCAAAATTCACTTCAAATGCCCTTAGTTGAGGGCGAAGTTGTTCCATGAACCTTGTTTCGGCAAGCTTGAATGGGTGGAATGAAGCAAGGTGAGGGAGCAGACACTTAGTGTTGAGTTTCAATCCACTTCATGTGCATGAACCTTGAAGTGAATTTGCTCCATTTTCACAAGATGGGATGCAAAATTGCTTATAGATCATTCCCTTGAGCTGATTTGACGTCTTCACATGCTTAGAAAAGAACAATTTTGAATTTGGGATGATGAAGGGCAAGTTAGAGGGTTACTTCATGTGCACCCATCTTGGAGCGAACTTCATGTGCAAGGCATTTGGAGCGAACTTCATGTGCCTCTCCCTTAGAGCGAAATTCATCCTAAGACTTCATGTTGAACATGGTATGATGCATTAGAATTAAGTGAGTGAGTGAAGAAAAGTTTATTTTTTATTTGAAATTAACTTCATGTGCTTGCCTTCAAGAGCGAACTCCATGTGCTGGCCTTCAAGAGCGAATTTCAAGTGCAAAGGTTATGGAGCGAACTCTACTTCATGTGCTCCTAATTGAGGGCGAATTTGCAAGATTGCTTACAAGACCACTACCTTGAGCCGATTTGATGTTTTGAAAGAGTGATGATGATGAAAGGTGAGATGTAAGATTAACTTCATGTGCATGAGAAATGGAGTGAACTTCATGTGCCTTGGTTTGGAACCGAACTTCGTGAGCATGCTAATTGGAGCGAACTTCATGAGCATGGATTTAAGAGTGAACTTCATGTGAACATCAATAGGAGCGAACTTCATAAGAACCTTGTTGAATGCACTTTCAAAGATTAATCAAACACTACTTTGGCGCCAAAAACAAAATTTGAATTTGAATGAGAAGATGTAAGTCGGCCAGCATTAAAAAGATAATAACAAATTTTCTTTGCTAAATCAGGTTGGCCTTCATAGGAGAAGACACAACCTTTTGCCTCGAGCACCTATTTAAGAAGGATAAAATCATTCATTTAAACATCAAATCAAAATAATTCCTCTCTCTAAGCAGCGAATATCATCACCAAGTAGCGAATTTCATCAGCAAGCAGTAAAGTTCATTGAGATCAGCAAATTTCATCATCAGCATAAGCGAATTTCAACATTGAGCTTGTAGATTCAAGGGCGAACTTCATCCTCCAACAGCAACATCAATCAAAGAATGAAAGCGAATTCAAGCATGAAGGTGCAGATCTACTGATTTAGGAGGCGAATTACATCATTGAGCAGAGAAATTCCCTAGGAGACAGCAAATTTGCCCAGGAAGGAGATATAATTATAGCAAACTTCATTAGCATCACAACAAATTCAAGTGAATTCACCTTTCACAAGGCGAAATTATCCAGTTACAGCACTAGCAGTCACCTTGTTGATCAGATTTAAGGTTAAATATCAAGAGGATCAGAGATAAGTGTTGTGTTTTGAATGATAGAGGGTCAGGTACAGGTCTGATTGAAGTCAGATATTGATCTTTTTATTACTGCTAATTCATCTAAAAGTTTAAATGGGTGGAAAAATTAGTCTTATTAAGCATTTAATTTCAGATTCATTTGGATTTAAGATTGATTTAGAGCAATATTGTAGGTTATTTACTATCATTCTCATAAGCAAATAAGCTTCACTACATTAATATCTTGCATATCTTTCACCATTCTCCTAACTTACACATCTCTTATAGGTGAGAGATGGCAGCACCTAAACCTAGTGGAACTGTGAACCGTCAAGCACTCATCAAGGAAGAATCGAGGAGCACTGCATTAGAAACCAAGATCACGTCTCATAGGAGCAGAATAGGAGACACCAATCTTGGGAAATTCAACACCAAGAAGATTCGAAGCCCGTTGTACACAAGCGAGCCTACTGCTACAGCAAAGAAGATGATCGATAGAGGAATTATAAGTGCAGCTGGCTTCCCTCCTGCGGTGCAATGCTATGAGTTAATTGTTGAATTTGCTCAACACTATGATTCTCCCTCAAGAAGGATAGTGGCGAAGGATGGAAGAGTACTTGCATATCTCTCGGAGACAACAATTAGTGAAGCATTTCATCTACCTGAGCCTAAGGACATGATCTACGTAAGTGTGGAAGGAGCTAAGTCAACCTAGGACAATGATCCAGAAGCTTGTTCAAGGATCGTCTACAAGTTTTGGTTATTAAAGAGTAGAGGTGGTAAGAGCAGATGGCCCAAAAGATTACATAGAGTGGACTTCAAAAATGAATTCCGAGACTTCATCGTGTGGTGGGTGCACTTGAGGCTTCATATTTTGAGGACTGGATGTTTTACTTCATAGAGACCAGTGTTCCACAGGGATGCGTCCCCCCCCTTTTTGGGCGCGTACCCCCGTCAGAAACGTCTCGGGGACGGGGCGACGGGGATGCGACGTCTCCCGTCGTCTCGCCACTGCTGGGACGTGGAGACATCTCCGTGTCTCTGCGTCTCCCAGGGAGACGTGGAGACGTCTGGGCGTCTCCTCGTCTCTTGAGAGACGCCCAGGCGTCTCTCGCGTTCCCACGTCAAAAGCACCCGGAAAAAGCAATTTTTAAAAAACATGTGCCTTTTGGGGGGGTTAAGGGGTAACCCTAATTGGACGTGGGCCCCACCCTACCCCCCAAAACAACACAAAAGCATGTTTCTTTTAGATTTCACTCTCATTTTGGAAAACTGATTTTTTTTCCAGCAAGCTGAATAGGAGGAAAAACTTGAAGAAGAGTGATTGAAGGGGTGAGAAAAGTGATTGTAAGCATGATAGGAGCTGCTAGAAGCAAGAAGAGGAGGAAGAAGAAGATTCTTCTACATTTTGGAGAGCTTTTTCAAGCACAAGGTAGGGTTTTTCAACTTTTTCTTGTTTTTTTTTGTTTTATTTTCTGATTTTCATTGTTCTATGTCATTTTTGGATTATTTTTCCCTATTCATCTCATTAAAAATATAATATATATTGTTAAACTAGGCTGATTTTACTTTTATTTTTATTTTTATTTTGTGAAATGCAGTGTCAATTTCACAATGAGCTCCCAAGGCATGAGTGAAGATGACATGGAAATCCATTCTCATAGTGAGAATGATTCAGAATATGAACCTGAAAATGAGGGGGGTGACTATGGGGCTGATCCTGGAGCCCAATCTAGTTCTATGGCGAGTGCACCAGCTAGTATAGGTTGCCCTTCAGAGTTGTTGGCACCATATGCTAGGGGTCATTTTGATCCTAAGTCTCCTCTAAAACAGTTTGCTTCACGAATATCAGTACAAGGCACATCACATTCAAGTGGGGGAACAAGGAAGTGGAAGTGCAATATTTGTAACACATAATGGTTCGGTAGCATGAGTAGGGTGAATGCACACTTTCTCTTTTGGAGAGGAAAAGGCATGAAACATTGTAAGTTTTTGGAGGAAGCCAAAAATATACAGTACAGAATTGAGTTTAACAAGCTTTGAGGGGTTCCAGATGACACAAATATTTCAATGCCTACTACTTTGTCTGCTAGGGCAGCACTTCAGGGCAACCAAAATGTGCCACATACTTCTCATGCTTCGCAAACGAGGAGTGATGTTTGGATCTCCATCCACTTCCACTTCTACTGCCGCTAGGGCTGGGAAACGTAGGTTGCAGACACCACAGAGCAACCCCATTGCTGATATGTTTAATGTGCAGCTTAGAGATGAGATAGATGAATCCATTGGCAAGTTCTTCTTTGCCAATGGTATTCCATTTTATGTTACACGGTCTCCTTATTATAGGGAGATGATGGCTATGGTGGCCAAGGGAGGACCATCTTATGTGCCACTAGGGGAGACGAAAATGAGGACCTCGATGTTGGATAAATGCTATTCCAAGATCAATATTTTGATGGAGAAGATGAAGGCATGTTGGGTGGCATTGGGGTGCAGCATAGTTATGGATGGGTGGACGAACATTAGCCATCGTCCACTCATCAACGTCATGGTCACATGTGCAAAGGGCCCATACTTCCTTAGAGCAGTTGATTGTACAGGGCATCGTAAAAATGTTGGTTTCCAGTTTCAGGTCCTCAGGGAGGCTATTGAGGAGGTTGGGCCACAAAATGTGGTCCAAGTAGTGACAGATGCAGCCCATGTGTGTAGAGCAGCAGGGAGACTCGTTGAGGCAGCCTATAGACACATTTGGTGAACCCCATGTTGTGTGCATGCCATGAACAATGCACTCAAGGACATGGGGAAGATAGACTGGATTAGAGGAGTGGTCACCGATGCGAGAGATGTGCAGATGTTTATCTGCAACCACCACACTTCACATGCACTCTTCAGGACCTTGGCGAAGAAGTTCTTGAAACCAGTTGAGACTAGATATGCATCCTATTTCATTCTCTTGGAGAGAATGATTGAGTTGCAAGAGGCATTGCAACTCATGGTTATGACTAATGAGTGGAATAGGTGGGCTGAGGCCAAGAAAGAGCAAGGGAGAAGGGTGAAGGAGATAGTGAAGAGTGATGTGTTTTGGACTGATGTGAAATACATTGTCTCCATCATTTCTCCAGTATTCCAAGTGATCAGATATGGGATGGGGATGCACCTAACCTTGGAGAGGTGTATGAGTGCATTGACTCTATGCTTGACCAGATGAGGGTTGTTGTGCAAGTGAAGGACCCCTCTTTAGCATTCTACAATGAGCAAATCCAGCCTATCATTCAGCATAGATGGGACAAGTTGAACACTCCTTTGCATATGGTTGCCTTTGCCTTGAATCCTAAGTGGTACAAGGCTAGACCGCGTAGACTGGCACCGATTCAGGATGATGAGGTGAAGGTGGGTTTCTTTAGGTGCATAGAGAAGATGTTTGATTCCAGAGATGTCGGCACAATGCGCACTGAGTGGGGAAGATTTGCCACTCTTAGAGGCTATTCAGATGCGGCAAAGATGGATATAGACACTATGGCACAGGAGGACCCACTTTTATGGTGGAATTGTCATGGCCCGAAATCTTTGACCACCACTCTAGCCATCCGTCTACTATCCCAGGTTTCCAGTTCTTCGGCTGCTGAGAGGAATTGATCTACATATAGCTTCATCCACTCTCTTAAGAGGAACAAACTTACCTCTAAGAGAGTAGAGAAGCTTGTGGTTGTACACAGTGCTTTGCGTCTCATGGACTGCAAGACACTTGTGTACAAGGAGAGTCCAGCGGCACGATGGGATGTAGAGCCAAAGGAGCCTTCACAGATTGATGAGGATGATCCTACCACTTCAGATGCAGGGCTAGTTGGTGTGAGCTTGAGGGACCTTGATCTTCAGGAGTCCAGCGGTAATAGTGAGGAGTTCGCAGATGATTAGAGACCTCCATTAGCTACATTTTGAGTTTTGTCATTTTGTCTTTGACTCTAGTCTCTTTTGTAATGCTATTGCTACACATATTTCGGTATTTGTATTTGGCTACTCATTGTAATGATGAATCATGTAATCATCTTTATCATTATAGACTTTGCAATGGCATCAAATATTCGTATTTTTGTTTTCATTTTTCGATATTCATATGATAGAAATGAGAAATCTCCAATTTGACAATTTCATTTGTCAAATTTTATTTAGCATTTAGCAATTAGTATTACTAATCTAAGTAATCTTGGTATTTCCTATAGTTTCATTTGAAATCTAATTCTTATACTGTTATACTGTTATACATCTTTTCAAAACTAGTTTTTCAAGTACTATATGTATATGCATAAGTATATGAGCACCACCACCCCGCCACCCCCCCGCCGCCGTCCCCAATGCCCGTGGAACACTGATAGAGACAATCACTCGTGGCAAGAACGCTATCAATTGTGCGAGGCTCATCAGCAATAGTATCACTCTGCAATTAAGAAGGCTGATGCGCACTAGAACATTCTACATGAGCTCCTATGTCATATACTCTCGCAAGAAATTACGAGTATCCTGGACCGATGTATAGGGGTATAGTCGGAAGAGGACCGGGAGAAATAAAAGTGCATGAGTGTTATACACAGCTTCATCATCCGACTAAACAACACTATAGGAGAGTGAATGATGCATTCACTATGCACATCACGAGGTCGCTTCGAGGTGGACTTCAGCAAAGACTCTCTCCAAAAGCACAAGCATTGGTTTAACAGTATGGTGCATGGTTCATCCAATTCCCAAAGTTCACTTATATCAGAGTTCAAGGATGTCCTTCTCCCCCCTACATGTTGCCACGCTACCCAACAGATAGAATAGTGCTACTTGAGGTGGTGAGACAATTGGTGGCATACGTCAAGGCATATAGGCATAAGCACAGAACTAGTGTCTCTTTTCCTATTTCACTTGAAGATTCTATTGAAGCATGTCCTCTTCAAGCAACTGAGAAGGCTGAGAGAGAGTTAGCCCTCTATTCACGCAAGCCATTCACTCCTAGAGATCATTTTGATCCATATGACAATGTAAAAGGAATTTTGAGAAAGAAGTATGGACACGAGTGGCAGTTAGAAGACTACTGGATGAACATTCAAGATGTTGAAGTGAAGAAAAAGATGTATTCTAGACTACCTCTCGATTTCATCAGGAAGTGTAAGTTGTTTAATGTTGCTGATCAAGTACAGGATAGCAGCAACTATCTCCAATCAGCCTATGCCAAAGAGAACAAGGAGATCAAGATCAATTGGATTGACTTGGAGGTCACGGATTTGAAGGAGCTAATGAAACAAGTCTTGGAATACACTTGCATATAGATAGACATCTAGCATCAGAAATTGAAAGAGCAAAATATAACAATGACATTCCATTGAGAAGCAAGGAAAGATAATGAAGATGATGCAAGTGCTAGTGGAAGTGCTTCTCAACCATCTCACTCAAGAGGTTCGAAGAGAAAAGATGATCATGGAGAAAAGGAGTCATCAAGGAAGAAGCATAAATCGAGTTCTAGTCATCCTTCTTCCAGGCATGAAGAAGAGTTGAATCAGGATGAAAGGCATGAAGAACAAAGGGTAGATAAGGAATTGAGTAAAGGAGCAAATGAATCAATGGAATCCACGGTTCATAATGATAAAGGCAAAGAGAAATCATCACAAGAGCAAGAAGATCTCACTCCTCACATTCAAGAGATCGATGGGGATGAAGAAGAAGACAATGATGAGACCGCTTCACCACCTAGAGATGAGCAGATGCTTGAAGAAATACAGGTTCAAGAAGGGAGATCCTCAATTCCTGAATGGCTTAAGGAAAGGCGAGCCCGAGAAGTGATAGTGGTTGATGAAGAACCAACATATGGCTTAGAGAGCCTTCTAAGTCGGACTTCAGAAGTCACCGAGAAAAAGAAAGCTACAAAGATGTCTAAGGTGATTAGAGATGATTCGGGTTCTCAAAAGTTACAAATAGCTACTCCAATGGTTGACAAGTATGAAGATGAAATCACAGCAGATGAGTATGATATGGAGACTATTGATTTGGGTCCACTCACCTCCGAGCAAGCCATAGGTGATGCAAATGATTTTTTAAAGGCAGTTAATGATATGCTTAGAGTAGAAGTAGAGAAGAATAAAAGGTTAGAGAAGGAGATAAGTGTGTGGAGAAACTACTTCCAACAATTCCAAGAACCTTTGAGATAGCAGAGTCCAACAGCTACACCACCACCCTTGCTTCTTGCGGAATCAATCGATCATATGGAGAAGATGAGGAATTCAGCACAGCTGATGGACACATGGATAGAAGACTCTTATACCAAGGTTAGCAAGTTTATGAAGGGTATAATGAAGACACTTGACACAGTCATTAAAGTCCTTGGAAGAACTCATGTCCTCATAGAAGCCTTTGAAGCATTTGCTCATGCCAGAGATGTTATCATTCCAATCTTGCAAGTAATAAGGAAAACACCCAGGGAAGTCTTATCAAGAGGTAATATAAGAAGAGAAGGATCTACGCGTAGCTTTCTACAATGGAGTAGTCTACTTTGCACAAAGAAGATCATTCTTGAAGTTATTGGAAACGGGTGAAGTCAAATTCAAGATGATATGCATCGTATTCATGATAAGATAGAAGTAGCACAGATCGTCTTGGAGAGGAAGTTTGATCTTGGGATGATTATAGAAATTAGAGAATTGGAGAGAGTAAGAGTTATCTTTCATGGGACTGATGGAATGATCACCAAAAGGCAATTGGATGATATGCTTAAACTCGTAGTATTAGCCAGCAAGACACAAGAGCTCAAACCTGAATGGGAGAATGCTATCGTCAAAGCCTTCGATGAAGTCATGCACATGGAGGAATAGTTGAAGTCTCTACTAGAAGTTCCGATGACTGAGATAGAGGGCATAACGACTAGATTCATTGAATATGCCAAAAGCGAAAGAGAGAAAGGAAACAAGACTCTAGAAGATAGTTTGTTATGATCCTACTTGGCAATTCATTTTCTCATTGGAGGATGCTTCCTTGATTTCTGTGCTAGCACATGTTATTTTCTCATTGGTTGATTTCATGATAATGTTTATCTAAATAGGGTTTCATTTGTATCAAACCCTAATTAGTGTTTAGTTGGCAAAATCTTGGCTCTTGATCTTCATTTGATCTTGGCCCTTCATTGTATTTGGGAGTGATATATAAACTCCACTCGTTTTATTTGTAATAAAGAATAGATCAGTTAGAAGTAATAGAGAAGCTAGAGAGATTAGAGATATTAGACATTAGAGTTCAAAAGTGATTAGAGGACTTGAAGAATTGTTGTTATTTTGCTTTTGGATTAATAAAGCATTGAAGTTATGGTGTTTCTATTCAATCCTTGAAGCTTCTTGCATGGTTTTTCATCCTCTCAAGTCAATCTTCGATATTAGTTTAAGTGTTTAGATTGAATGAAGGAATGTTGTACTTGATTCGCTGTGAAGCTCGTAATCCATACCACTAGCATCTTGCTGATTGTAAGTGTGCCTTGTGTGGTTAACTGGAGTCATTAAAATCACTCAAGTTCAATTGTTCCTTAATCATGGATATGCATTCAAGTGATGGTGTCTATACTTAGTAGCGATTTGAAAATCTTCAAAGTTCCGTAGAAGATTGCACTAGTTTTGGTGGAGTTATTCTTGTATGGCAATGCTAAGACTAGTAGAGTTTCACTAAAATTGTCCTTCATCCATTCATTCCTAGGATAGCTTAGAACCTCTCAACCCTCATCTTTTGTAATTTTTTTAATAAACATCTCGTAGTAGGAAATAACTTCATTGCATATCATCCGCAAAGTACTTCATAAGTCTCTCCATGCAAAAGGCCCCTTGATGAAACAACAATCACAACGACCACACGTCATGACCCGACATCACAGATTCTTGGAGTTATCTCAAGTGATCCTTGTGCAAATCTTCAGCATTTGAGAAACTTTGTTCAAGAGAGGATAAAATACTTTGGGTATTTTATTCTGTGTTTGCATGTGCATAAAAAACACATCAATAGTACCCTCCATCTACTTTTCACCTCCATCTCCTCACCCGCACCTTCTACTTCCTACCTTTCACTCTCATCACCTTCCATTTCCTAACCTCCCTTCCCTAAACCTCTCCTTCCATACACCCTACCTTACTCTAATCTTCATCCCTACACCCTACCTTTCTTCTACCTCTCATACCCTCCATTCCCTACATTTTCTAACCTATATCTCACCCCCCCAACCCTTATCCTATCCTAACCCACCTTCCTTCCCTTAGCCTAAACCCTATCCCATGCTACCCTTCCACTACCCCTTATACCTCCCACCCCACTTCACTCCCCAGCATATCTTAACTCCCTTCGTTACCCCTTATACCCCCCACATCCTCCATCTACCTTACCCCACGTTATATCCTACCCTTCCCTACATCCCCCACATGCATATCCCTTATTTCTCACATTCCCCAACATCCTCCACTTCTCTTCTTTACGTGGCACTTTTCCTTACCACTCTTCACTTCACCTCACATTCTTCTCCCTCTCTACCACATCATTGCTTGGGCCCCACCAAACTCTAAGATGGAAGAAAAGTTTTTAAGGCATTTCAAAGAAAAAAGGAGCATCTGCCTCACCATTTCTTTTAACCCCTAATATCCCCAGCACATGCCATGATCAAACAAAGGCAAGGTGTGGCACTAAGGGAATAAGGAAGCTGGCCTTTGAGTAAAGATGTGTCACTTAAATGAGGATAGAGTGAAAAATGGTGGCCCTTAACGTCCAGCGCCCATATAAAGAAAGTGTTTCACATCATTTTAATATCATTCAATAAGCAATTCTGATCAGACATTAAGGAAGCGGTTTTAGTGATAAAGATCAGTGATTTTGGCAATAGGATTTTGGTCGTCACATTGATCAAACGCTTCATCAAGGTGCTGTTTTGACTTGAAAGGTCTAAGGTTTAATTTAAAGACATTGTTATCCAGTCTTTTGAAGGCAAAAGGGGCAGATCTTTAAGGAATTCCATTACATTATCAGACATGTAGCAACAACAGCAGCAAGTTTGGCCAAGATCAGACATTAATAAGAATTTCCAAGTTCTGATTTGATATTAAGTATCAACAATTTAAGCAGACCTGATTCTGATTTTAAGATCAGATCTAACATTGGCAAATTTTTCAGATATATCCTGTCTATAATTCGATCAGTATCATCATGTCCAGCCTTAGAAATCCATTTCTGTATTTGAATGGGTAGTAGGAAGCTTGATTTTTGCAGAAAATTGTTTTCAATCCCAATTTATTGATGCAAAATATCTTTTTTTTTCTTTTTAGGTTTGATAGAAGGATGGAAAGTTAGGAAGGGGAGGATAAGTCATTCATTTCAAACATCAAACAGTATAATTCAGTGTAGATTGAGAGACAAATCCAGCAATCAAGATCAAAGATCAGAACAAAACAAATGAGATCATCAAGGCCGATTTCTCTAGGATTGACAAAGTGATCAAAATCTGATCAAGCACAATTGCTTGTGCAAATGAAGAGTAAAATCCCAATCAACCTAATAAGTTCATAAGAAGGGTCGATTTTAAAAAGGCTATGTTTTCCTTGTGAATTAAAAGATAGATCTTCAAACTGAAGTTGATCAAATCTAGAGGGTGAAACCATCAAGTTTGAAGGATTAATCAAGGTGAAGAGCTTTTAAACTTAGGATGATAGGAAGTCCCCTACAGATGAACTTAGGTTGGCAGGAAGTGAACAAGTATTATGAGGTCGCCTGCACGCCAACTTAGGTTGGTTGGAATTGAAATTTGCTTATTCGATTTCAACTCTCAATGATGAGAAAGAAGAACACATCAACTTAAATTGATAGGAAGTGAAATTTGTCTAAGTCAAGTTCCACCCTTAAAGATGAGAAAGTGAAATTTGTCTAAGTCAAGTTCAACCCTTAAAGATGAGAAAGAAAGTACAGATCAACTTAAGTTGATAAGAAGAGGTGCACACCAACTTAAGTTGATAGGAAGTCGATCTTCCTAAGAAGATGAAAAGAGGTGCACATCAACTTAAGTTGATAGGAAGTCAATCTTCCTAAGAAGATGAAAAGGTGCGAATCAACCTAAGTTCATGAGAAGGGCAAGCAAAGAAGGTACAAGTTAACTTCTAACCTTAGAAGAAAAAAATTTGCCCCATAATACAAGTCAAGATATAAGGTAGACGTTGCAACTTCCAAATCAATGAAGAGACACATACATCGAACCTCATTTCATTAGCAGTGAAAATGGCGAAGTTTAAAGGAGTGAGATTCACAAGAACCTAAGTTGAAACCAACCTGATTGGAAATCAAACATGAAGCGAAGTAGGTTGGATGAAGTGAATTTGAAGAGGTCAAAATTAAGAAGATGGAAAGATGAAAGCTAGATGTTGGGAGAGATGAATTTCAAAACACAAACGATTCGCAAGAATACATATATCGAACTTGGTATCAAAGAGGCAAGAAGCTGGAAAAATGAAAGCTGGAAGATGAAAGTTCGCTGAGTGCTACAAGGGAAGCGATTTAAGTCGATGAAAAATAAAATGGTTTATGAACTTGCTAAGTCGGCTGGAAAAAATAAACACAATGACCCTTGGCATATTTTCAAAAGGCAATAAAATGTTCTTTTTTAAAACCAAGTTGGCCATCCTAGTTAAGCCTTGAAAATGTGCGACTATTGAGAGTTAAAGCATTGTTCATTCATTCAAATTCACAATCAGATTCACATTCGCAACCTGCAGGAGTAGAGGTTAGAATACAATCAAATTTGCTTCAAGTTTTGATAGGTGAAGTTGAAAGCAAGGTCAAAATCGCTTCAAGAAATATTATCGACTTTGCCTAAGGTAAAAAGAAGAACCCACCAACCTCAATCAATCAAAGTTGTTTTGGATCTTCATCGAGAGGAAGACTCAGGTAATACAGCTGGAGAGAAAGATCTTCAAACATCAACTCGTGGGAAAGAAGAATCAAAAGGCTGGTCAAAGACCAAAGCCTAAATTGTCTCACATTGTGAGTGCTGATTAAAGACACATCTATCTCAGAGATTGAATTGTAAAGCCTCATCAATTTTTCCAGGAGTTAAGAAAGAGAGATATATCTCAGATTTTCTTAGTAATAATCAGACTTCTAGGTTCACAAAATTTGGGTTTTGAAATGCAAATTGAATGAACTATCATGTTATTTTCCAAGATTTAACATAAGTGATTCTAAGTTTTGATTTTGTAAATCTGAAAGCATTTGTATTCACAAGAAGAAATCAGAACTTAGGAATATTTTTTGAAATTAAGTTTTAAATCATCCTTCAAATGTTCTAACTTCTAGCTTCGTACAGTTTCTTGTCAGAGAAGATACCACTACGAATCAAGGCAACTTGGAGAAGGCTGAAAGCTTGAAAGTGTAGAGATAGAGAGTATTACAACATCAACACCTTTAAGTCAAGTCAACAAGGAGATCCACACATTGAGATCTAGCTCAACGTTCCAAGGGAAGCACATGCTTCACATTTCAACATCAAGGTCATCAACATGATAGAAGATACCTCAAAGATGCATGACGAAGGATATACATCACATGGATTCCAAAGGATCAAAGTCTACTTTTCAAGATCAAAGAAGGTTAAGGAAGGAAATACTTCATGATTCAAAGGTTGAGATTGTGAATGCATCACAAGGAGGAAAATTTCCAAGTTAGAGTAAAGAAGAGTGAACGTGATCAAGGAATGTAGATAGTTTCAGAAGAGGTTGATGTGGCGTCCTATTCACATTCAAGCCAATCAATCTACTTCCACATCAACAAGTCCAAGTTCAATGAACTTGATTCATCTCATGGTGGAGCAAGTGGCACATGGTGCCTCATCAAATACTATTTTATGTATCTAACCTATTCTCTCATTGGTTAGAAATCAAGATGGACATGCGTCCAATTTATTGTAATGATCTTATTGACCAAAAGGAAGTTTGTAGTAACAAACCCTAATTAGGGTTTTATTGTAAAATCTCGGCCACTGATTTCAAATTGGTCTGAGCCTGTGATGTCCCCCATGTGATGCCCTCTCTAATAGAATTTAACAATAAATAATAATATAATTAAATATATATATATATATACATAACCAAATAAATAAATAGAATGAACTAAATCTTAATAAATAATAAGCAAGATTTAATATATTAATTTCATATTTATCATATAATAATATAAGTAATATCAATAAATTATTAATAATAAATATAATTTTTGATATAAATAAAATCCCTAAAATAAAGATTACCAATTTAACTACGGAGAGAATAGCTGTCATCTATCGACTGAGAATAGCAATCTAAATAAATCAGATTATATATATTATAATTAGTGGAAATATGAATCGTATTCAAGTGCTAGACTTGAGGCCCATTAATCTTCCGCTGTTGTGTGGGTATTTCGTCCTGAGTATATGGACGCAAATAGAATTTTTTGGGTAGTATTCAATGTTACTGACGTTAATGTTGGTAATCGCCAAAACAATCCTTCCTGTTGAAAGGCACATTGACCTCTGCCACATCGATAAGGGAACATCACATGGCAATTAATTATCATCCATATGAATGAACCTCTTTAGTCAGATCTATGATATCTCATATCCAATCCATCTACAGTTCCACTATGAATGATGAAGTCGATAACGTTAATATCATCGAACTATTAATTATTGATCTCCATACTATATCGATATAAGAACGACATCAAGCATGATTAAGGAAGCAAATCAATTCATTAAGGATCACAATAATCAGTAATATATTGAAGAGATGCGATTATGACATAACCAATGAATGTGTCTCTATACTCCAAGAGACAACCAATCGGTTGATTAAACATATATATTTGCATCCATTATGTCACTTAGGGAAGAACAGAATCAGATCGATCAATAACAGATATTTCGCATATATTCGAAGAGATAACTGGTAACAGCCCATGACTGTCTCACCTCCAGAACAATAGACAGTTATATTTAAATACTAGCAGACCAGTAGTAATACTCGCTACTCACTTGAAGTTATAATTGCTGTGATAAATGTCAAGTCGTTAATCTCAGAAACTCCAACCAAGTCAGATATCATAGTGGTATATCTATAAGATTAATATCCATCTAGACTTATGGATTATATCTATTATATTACAGTACTCCATTTAGATGACACTGTAGATCTAAAACAACAGTCATTCTATTTCTGAACCCTGTCTGGCAATATAAATCTTAGAAAATTGCTAACACCAAGTACCAAAATAAGAAGCCGCTGGCAATTTAAGAATTTAGGCACAAAAAAATCTTTGGGACCCTAATAGGGGACATTACAGAGCCTTAGAATTGTAAGGAGCTCTCTATATAAGGCTCAATTTTCTCATTTGTAAAGGGTTAATAGCAGGTTAATAGTTAATAGTGTTCTACAATAGTTAGTAGTTCAAGAATAGTTTAGTAGCAGATAGCAGCTAGAGTAGAATAGGAAGAGAAGGCAGAAATTGTAGCCAAAGTTGTAAATAAACTTCCTTTTCATTGAAGTTATGGTGGAATGTGTTGTTTCTTATACAATAGCATGGTTTCTTGTTGGAACTTCACGTTAGCTAATGATAATTAGATGAATGAAAGAACTTTGTGCATGATCAATGGTAAAAGTCGTATATCCATACCACTAGCAATTTGCTCATTGTAAGTTTGCCTTGTGTGGTCAATTGGAATCCTTAAATGAGCTTAACTTCAATTGCTATTCACACTTTGATATGCATTGCTTTGATGGTATCCTTGTTGTTAATAGTAATTTGAACATCATTTTGCTTTCCTTAGAAGATTGCACTAAGCTTTGTAGAGTTGTTGCTTTGCATGTCAAAGCAAGGCTTAGTTGAGTTTCACCAAAAATTGTCCATCATTCCTACATTCTTAGGATTAGAATAGACTCCTCGAACCCTATCTGTTTTGCCATTTCATTTTCCAAGCAAGTAGTTAGAATCTCATTTCCAGCAACATCAAACCTTCAACATTCAAGTATTCAATGCAAGTCCCTTTGGATTACTAGCAATCACATCAACCAATCGAGCTATCCACATGTCATGACCTGACTATAGAAACCTTGGAGTCGTCTTTGTTGATCATTCAATTTAGCATCCAAGAAGATTTTGATCAAGAGAGGATATAATACTTTTGGTATTTTATTCTATGTTTGATTGTGCATAAAAAACACAGACACATCAGCACTGTTGCAACTTGGAAGTGCTAAGCGGCTGTATTAATGATTTCACTGGGTTCAGAAATGTTAGCCTTTGTTAATTTTTTGGATCAATTCCATGTCTAGCTTCCAAGTGTTGGCTATCATTAGCAACTTCAAATTGGTAATTGACTAATATGTGGCTTAAGTTTCTATATAGGCCACAAAACTACTGCAGTGTTTTATCCCAGACATGTGGTCTAGCATTGAAAAGTCAATAACTATGATACCTATGGTATGAGGTTAAAAAAAAATAGGTAAGGGACAATAGATGTGAGAAATCTAGTGCTAATTTTTACTCTGTGTCTTAATCCCTTATAAACATGAACTGTAGCTACATATTCCCTTCACCTTTTAAATTTTTAATCTATGTGACAACTTTTCAGGACAATTTCAGGGCCCTTTGGAGCAGAATTTGGGCCAGAAAGATGGCCGATCTTTGTTAGAATATTTAATATAACTGTCATAACTGTAAGTCAGGTGCTTTATAAAATGCATTTACAAACAAGAAAACATGCCAATGTGAAAAAATTAACATTGTGTTCTGTAAATAGTAATAGGGAAGGATGTATTAATTACTTTGTAACAGTGAAACCCGGGGACGCGTTGCCGGCAAAATTCTAGCCATTTTGGAAACAGAGACTTGTCTGGGGACGAGGTGACGGCAGGGGATGTTTCCTTGCACTTTCCAAAACCAAAAAAATTCGCGGAAATATTTCCTGTTGGGGGGGATGGCAGAGGAAAATGGGGGGATGGCCAGCCATCTTGGGGACAGACAGGGACGTCTCAGACGTTCCCTGAGCGTCCCAGGGACGGCTGTCCGTCCCCCCCAATCTGCACTTAAAAACTTGCCCAGCTGCCTAATTCTAAAAAACTCAGCTCAACTTGGCTGAAAATTGGCTCAATTTGACATTTTTAATCTGGCTTTACTGACTGGCACCTGAATCTTATTCTTTGACTTGCTGAACTGTTAATAGTTTCTCGGTTTATTTTTCTGGAGTGGGGAATATAGTCAAGCATAGCTGATTTCTTTTTAGAAGAGATGGAATTTTTTTCAATACAAGGTCAAATCTCTTCTTTTGATTCAAAGTTGGCTCCCCCTAATGGTTTGTTTGATCAATATTGCAAAAAACAACCAAGACTCTTTCACTTAAGATATTCTGCTGAAACTTGTCTAATAGGTCTAATGAATTACGAGTTTGATCATTTTGTTTAGAAGAAAGGTGGTTCTTCCTTGCTTCTAATCAGAAGGTTCATGATTTTAAGTTTTCAAACACACGTCGAGATCTTTATCGTTCCACTACAGACTATCCATTTTGAATTGAATTTCATGTATAGGTCCCAGGGAAACTGATTTGCTTGGAAGACTCAGAAGAGCCATGTACACATGAAAAATACAGACAAAACTAACTTTGTTGATTGGTATATCATTTTGTTTAAACTTGCAGCCTTTGGGCATTTTGATATTCATATAATAACATGCATATTGACAGTGATTCCAGATTCAATGAATTAAATTTTCAACTCAATTGCTATGTATAATGTATATGATGAATGATTTAAATCGTAGATTTATCAATGCTACATTGTTATCATATGAATATATTTGGGATTTCCCTATATATTTTAAATTTTCCCTATTTTTTATATAGCTGTCCCATTTGCCATCCCCTCTGTCTCCAATAATGGCCAAAAAGAAATCTGTCCTGGAAACTCAGGGTAACATAGCTTTGTAATCAAAAATTAGTTGACATTTGGTTATTTCTCTCACTTTAAGTATTCATCCATTTCATTTCTTAATGAAAAAGGTACAGCAAACTTTTCTCTCTCCGTTTTCAGAGTTTTCTCCTTTCTTTGTTTGCTTTTGGTTCTCTCTCTTGGAATCAGTGATCAGATCTGCAGGTATAAAGATTTTTAGGAAGACAAGGAGAGATGTAGAAAAGGAATTGTATGGTCAAATTCTGAAGGATTAGTCATGTAAATTCAGTTAATATCAAAATCGCAAGAATTATAACAATGAAGAAATCATCATAAATTTCACAGCATATTTTTTGTGGGTTTGGGAATTCTGATATTTTGAGTGCGGCATTGCTGGACAACAGATTTGCATTAGATTTTATGGAATTTTATGGACTGTACAGCTAGAATTTCAAAAATCTGATTTAATTTGTTTTTACATTTTTGAGCAGTTTCTTTCTGTACAGGACATTATTCTATCTCTGCATAAGTTGGTGATTTTTTTATTCCATCTTTCTTTGCCTTTCTTCTCAACCTTAATGGCTGGCTAGGGGTAGAACTGCATAGAGTTTGTTTTATAGTTCCAATTTACTTTGAAGTGCTGAAATTTGAGGTACAGTTGAAAAGTTATTGAACTTTCAAGTTTACCATTCAGAATTGCCTCTTAACAACTCGTTTCAATTGTCTCCAACACACCCATAACCACTTGAATCAGAAGGGCTGGGAAAGACAAACTTTCACATCAGGGTTACAAACTATAGTAAAAAATATCAGACTTGGGGATAACTCATCAGACTCAAAAAAATTCAAAAACTTGGACTTGGCAAAAACTCGAGGGGAAAAAACCCGACAAATTTTCCGAACATTTAAAAAGTCATAAATTTGTAAAAATATTCTTCAAGACATGCATCTGCAATGGAACCTACAACACGAGAAGTAAAGAAATGTTTTGGTGGCTGTTTGGGGATTTGCCTTCAGGTTGAATTCCTGTGTTAGTATTTTTACCTCTACAGCAGCTTAGTTTTTTGATGATATTTGAAAATAAATATGACAAATGAATAGCTAAGCAGAATACTAAAAAGTTAGACTGACAATGCAAATAATCCTAGATGCTAAGATGCTACCAAGTCTCAGGATACAATAAAGAAAGCAATGAGACAATAGAAGAGATTGGAGCAAGTATCACCTCCAAAACTTAAAGCAGCCAAGAGGGACAACGTTGGTTTGTTGAAGTGGCTACCACATCTCCGCAAATGCAACAAGCACAATGAGAATCCTCACATACAGAGAATGCAAATAAAAAGAGCTTTACAACAATCGAGATGTTCACGGTTGGCCAATGAAGAGCTTGAGAATAGTTTTTTTTTTGAAGTGATAGAATTGAGAGAATGAATGTTTGAAAGAGGTCAAAGAGAGGAACCAAGGGTGGATAGATGTTCCGATCTAGTTGAGACAGATATCTTCCAAGTGCAAACTGTGGCAGGGAAAAGAAATGCTTGGAAATGGTCACAAAATCATGAATTGTCACAGGATGCTGGTGTGTCATGCGGACATCCATGTGTAATGCTCCTGTCCAGACAATTTGGACCAAACAAAGGCTTAGAAATTAGAGAAAAAAAAAAGGACAAGGAAAAATACAATCAAAAGGTGCTAACACTTTGGCATCAAAATAATGCCAGCTAACATGCTAGAGTGGGCACAAGATACAACATGAAATTGCAAGAGTATGCAATTTTTGACATTACAATACTCAATTTACAAGAGTATCCTTAGGTTTGCTGCCACCTCTCCCACTTGCAGATGCCATTTTGTTTTCAGAAAAATGGAAATAAACCCTAGCAAAAGGGGAAAAATAGAATAAATTAAAACAAAACCTTATAAAGTACTACAAACTAAGTCAAAATAAAAAATAAAATAGTAAACTGATTCCTAGCACTAGAAATTAGAATGAAGGCATCAAGAAAAACAAAACTGAAAAAAAGTATTACATGTCAAATGCAGCTAAATCAGAGTTGATAAACTCAGCAGTCTTATCCAATACTACTTCCAAAATGCTTGCAAACAGGTGCAATGATCTGATGCTAGTTCTTGTAAAAGCAAATTTGAAAAACCGTGCAAAATGAGGTGTTTTTGGGAGTGGACAACTTTATGCAGCACTGGCTGAGTTTTTCTGCTGATTTTGGTTTTTGGCCAATAACTTGCGTGCAAGTTTTTATGTAAGTTGCCAGCCCTAATTGATACATGAATACTCACAAGTTGAGTGAGTGTTTCAACTATGATATGACTGCTTCAGCATCCTCATGTTCTTCACATCTTCACATACACCTTGTATGGAAGAGTATGGCAGATTGTGGAGGGATATTCATAGTCATTCCCCCTCACAAGTGGAAATATCAACATACAGCTTGGCATCATAACCTTCACACAGACAGCCTGCCCGCCCATTAATGGTAATCAACAAATCTCACATTAGGTATTTTTGACAATAGCATACAAGTCCAATACGTCCTTGCTATTGCACTCTGGATGGCATAATACAAAGCTGTAGGATATATAATCAATTCATGTATTGAGTTTAGATTTACATTAATACAATATAATTAAATTGTAGATATTATCTTCTCTATTAGTATTGTGCATTTTATTACAATATTTTGCTCTCCATTCATCAACGATTCATCAATTACAATTATGCTTACTGTTTCCCTTAGGCATGTCTAATTTCGGGCATTTTAACGTGTTGTCCAAGTTTATCCTTGGACCCTAGACTACCTCGTTATGATCAGAAGTTTGAAAGCTTTTGTTGATTGCAAAACAATTTTTTGTCTAGTAATGGGCTGATTTGATTTTAACTCTGATATTTAGGTTTTATGGTGGGATTTGATATCAGTTTTCTTTATGTTTTTCAGTTCAATTCCAATGTGGATTAACCTTAACATTTTTGAGTGTTTATACTCATAAAATAGAAGGCTTGCTTGGTACATCTGGTTCAGTATACATTTATCCATGCATAATGTTAGGCAATTGCAGCATTCTTCAGTATCTTTCCATTTATTTTCTACATCTGCCAGTCATGATGTTGGCGTATCCTAGTTTGAGTCCATTAAACAAGTTCATGAATTAATTTTCTTTGCACATATCCTCTATTATAGGTTTTTGTTTTTATATTATTTTTCATTTTGTGTAACTCATTCTTTATAGCTTTAATCCTCTGCAGACATTTCCAATGTAGTTTCTATTTGGCTAACCTATACGAGATTTTGAAGACTTGCAACATGTTGAAAATCATAATTAACCTACATTCAAAACTTCTTATTTCTGAAGATTTCTATTCGTCCGATACACAGCATGCAAAAGACCATGTTTTAAGCTGCTAATATTTGAAACAGGGGGGAACATCTTCAGATCGAGAGCATGAACTTCTACAGCAGATAGCTGAGTTGGAACACAGGTAGATCAAGAAATGCCAAGATGCAGAGAAAATTTTAAATGTTAATGTTTAAGATCTTGACAAATATGAACATGTTTATTGTTTTTTTCAGGGTTGTGAATCTCAGTGATGAGTTGAAAAGATTGAAGATCAGAAATATTAAGGTTGAATTTCTCTTGGATGCACATCACAGCGTTAGCAAATAGTTGTTTTAAAGCTCACTTGAACTATTCTTTCATTAATGCAGTTTAGTGAATTTCATCTTGTATGCATACAACAAATTTTCAATGAGTTCTGTTTTGCAGCTTGAGCAGCAATTGAGTGCTGCATTAAGGAAGAGAAAGGATGGAAGGAAAGGAGAGGAGACTTCTCATGACCTGTTTTAAATAAGTTAGATATACTTTCCCTCTCCGTTGGCCATTTGTTGTTGGGGCTTCAATCCTAAGGATATGAAGTAAGATTTTGAAACCCTACTTCAGACAGGTATAGCTAGTTGTTCATGTTTTGTAGTCAATTGATGAATATGTTTATAATTACGTAAGAGTGAGTGGGTGTGGTTATAATTTATTGTATCAAGCCCTTCTGTCCTATTTGATCACTCATGAGCATTGGTGTAATCTGTGTATGTGTGCACGCACATTTATGCTTGTCCATGTAATTTAGTTGATGCATTGAAATTATAGAGCAGAGAAGGTGATCACAAGTTTGTAAAGAGATAATTTTTGAGAATGTCTCCTCAAAATTGGCATGATTTGCCTCCAATTTGAATGTGTATATGCGATTTAGTTTCTCCTCCGCCAAAAACTTTGGAAAGAATTAAGTGGCTCCCTCTCGGATGAAGTTGTATATTGTTTATTTTCAGTCCTCATTTCAATTTAGAATAAAAAATATAAATCCAGGTTAGCTCCAAGCCACTCCCATCCAGCTATTAATGTTTTATTGCAAAGTATGGTGATTAGTTAGTTTTTGTAATTATTAATTGGTTTATATGGAGTTGGGTTAAGCATTTCAGGCCTACCAAGTCTACTTAATATCTTCTTTTCTTCATGGGAAATCAATCTACTGTCAGGCTTTTGTTTAAATGTGATGCACTATGCTTTCAATTTTGTTACTTACTGGAACTCAAAATTCCCCATTGCTGAACAAGTCTAAAATATTTGATGCAAGAGCACTATTTGCATATCAATTTAATCTTACGAGTTCAGGTATTTTTAAGGACCTTTGATGGCAACATCATGTTGGAGAACACTTTGCTATATTTTGAAAAAAATGATATGTTTTTATCATCTCATGATGAACAATCTTGGGGACACCTTGCCGAAGACTTGAAACTTGTGAACACCATAACTTGGTCACATGGACTTGTAGTTGACTATTATTATTTATATTTTGCCTAATTTATTCAGAGAAATGCTAAGGTGTCAAGAACATTCCTATAGATTTTGGCTTTTTCTCTTTCATATCATGTTGGAGTCAAACTTGGCCTGACACTATTGTCCTATAAATTTGTCATATACTCCTAGAATTGAACATCACTTTTTCTTTATTTCTCATAGTTAGGGGAATGTAATGGTGCCATTAGAGGTGGATGGTTTTAGTCCCATAATGGTAAGACCATGTTTAATGATGTGTGGTTTCATAATAGGAACGCTTGTGGTTTCATGAGAGTGACACTCTGTGGAAGCCAATGTTGTGGTTTCTAGATGGCTACAACCAAAGATAAAAGACTTGCTAAAATTCACTTAGAATTGGTGAATCTTGAAGCGGGAAGGATGAAATAAGTCCCAAAGACATGGAACCCAAGTACTTGGCAAGTTTGGTCAAACTCGTTGAATTTGATTGTTGGCGGGATAGAGGGTTGTGAGACACCACAAATATCATTGGGTCATTTCTAGACCTATATATCCAATTAATACCCTTTTGGAAATGAATTGTAGATGGATTAATGTATCGAATTGGAAAAAGACGGCATATATGTTTAAAAGGTTGTACAAGCATAAATATTCATATGTAGAAAATGATATCAATCAAGAAAAAGTTAAATGTTTGAGTAGAATTAGAGCATGCAGGTGGGTACTACTGAAAAGAAGCAAAGAATATGATTATATGGTGATAGACTACAATGGAAACTTGTCACAAAAACAAAGAGGGTTGCTACTAAGCAAGAACCATGGAAAGAAGCTAATGATAAATGATACAAACGGTTACAAAGTCTTTCCTTGAGGACAAGACAATGTTTTAGGCCTAGGGAGAATGTTGGCAGGATATAGGGTTGTGAGGCACCACAAATGTCATTTGAGTCATTTCTAGACTCATATATCCATTACATACCCCTTAAATAGCCTTAAAATACATAGATAATATGCCTAAATAATATAAAAGCGTAAAATATTATAAAATTAAGAACAAATTTGTGGGAATAAGATGAGTAAGAGTTCTAGATGTGATGGAAAAGCATTAAGAGACTATATAAAGAGGGAAAAGTGAGGTAAGTGTGTGGAATAGAGGAAACGTGTGGAATAACATGAAGTAAATATATTTGAGAATAAGAAAATGTGATATATATATATTTATATTGATAAAGCGTGATTAATGAATTATAATATGTGTATGTATGTATGCAATATATTATCTGAGTTATTCTTTTTTATTGACGCACACCAAGGTTTACTGCATATAATAGAATATTAAATTGTAAACTTTAGTAAAGGTTTTTCTATCAAAATTCATGAACTATGGTATAAAGACCTAGTCAATTTTAGTTAGCTTAAAAAAAATCATAAACCAAACACTCATAAAATAACTTCTAATACACACAAAACACATTTATTTCATTTGCAAGTACAAGGAAGAGAGAAAATTAGCATTTGAGTTAAAATAATAAGCCACTATGCACAAGAAAACACATCTTCAACTTTGCTTCAACTTAATTGGGCTACTCCAAATCAATAGTGTGCTCTTCCAAGGCTCCTTTAGATGCACTAAGCGGTACAACAAAGTTGTCCTTTAGGTGCACTAAGAGGTACAACAAAGCTATTCAACTTGTATTCAAGTTGTCTACTAGTTTTTACTTTAATTTTCAAATTTTAATTTTTTACCTTTTTTTTTCCATTTTAAATTCATGGAACAAGCCATAGTTGTTTTTACTCTGTCAAATAAACCTTGGTTGTTTTGAAAAAAAATATCTATTTTTTAAAAATCTTACTTATTCTAAAAAGTTTGAATGGTAATTTGTTTAATTACTTTTGTTTTAGATATTAAAACAACAAAAACTAGGTGTTGGCCCAAGATATAAAGCCCGGCAACAAAAACCAAAACACTAGCAACAACATATTAATCGTTGAATACTCGTAATTATAAGTGCTAACAGCTAGAAAGTTAACAGTATAGCCATTTGAGAGCTTCGGAATAACAATCATAAAAACACGATCAAACTTACAATAATTACAAAAAGTATTAAAGGTCCCAACCAAAAAAGGCAAAAAGCAGAGAGAATAAAACAGGGGCGTAGCCCTAACGATTCTTGTTCATTTTGCAACAAGCTTGTTGAAAGACATTTGTCTGTTCCTCAGTCGGGTACTTATAAAGTTCCCTGTGACTTTCCTTATCTTCGTCTGTATGACCTGCCAAATTCTGTTGCAACAGACAGAGCGTGGTGGCAACTGTGCATTACTTTGAGCCTGAATCTTGAGACAGAGACCATTTTTCTTTCAATGTTGTTCATCCTCTCCTTAGTCTAAGCGAGTTCAGCTTCCAACTCCAAACATTTAGAATAGGTCCCTCCCAGAGCTTTGTGACAGCTCCCTTCCGGAGATTTGATCGCATCATCCTGCTCATCAAGCATTCTTGGACAATTTCTTCAATATCCTTGTCCTCATCCACTTCAAAGCTCGTATTGTCAATTATTCTTTTCCTGCCCTTTGGACGTTGCTTCAAGGTGAGCCTGTTGGAGCGTCGTGGGGTGCTGGTATCATCCACCAAGTCTTCCTTTGAATCCACTTCTTGCAAAACAACTTTGACTTTCTTGGTTTTGGAAAGCTCCAAGTTAGCAAGAGAGGGGTTTTTCTTTCTTTTAGCCACGAAATCAGAGGCTTTGTTGGTCAGGGGTGGAGGTTGACTTTGTTGTTAGCAGAGGTAAGGTCTCTTAATCCCTTTCTTCTGGTTAGGCCTCGATAGTTCCATAACATTTAAAGAAGGTGCAGGTGAAATAGCAGCACCCTGGACAGTGATAGGGTGAGGTGGGCAGAGAGCAAGGTGGAAGTGATAAAAACGAAAAATGAGGCCTTGGTGAATATGAATGGGCTTTTTACCTTGAGATGTGGCATTATCGACCACTTCCAAAACAACATTTTCAAGGGAGTGAAGGGGGAAAAAAGGGAAAGAAATCCTAGAATTATTGTGGAAATGGTTAAGCAGAGGGAAATGATACCAGTAGAAAACTTTAAACCTTCCCTCTAGAGTGAAGTATTTCATTATCATCAAACATATCGTATCCCATGAGTCCGATAGCTCCTTGTTGAAGCCGCCATGAAGCTTGACTGGGTTCTCATCATCCCTGAAGAACTTGTTGAGCCTCTTAGTATCTGTAATCCTACTAGATTTCTTCCATTTTCTCCCTGTCGTTGAAAGCCCAGTTGCCTTAGCGATGAAATCCTGATTAATTTTGAAATAAAAGGAACTGGATTAAAAGGATTCCATCATGCTCGTTCATTGATTTGATGAACTGGGCAATCCCCCCCTCCTTACAGATGTGCCAAATTGCTTCCTTGGACATGAAATCTTCGTGGCAATCCCCCCCTCTTTACAGACGTGCCAAATTGCTTGCTTGTTCTCACTCTATCATCCCCCATACCGATGCCTTCAATAGCAATTAACTTCACAATGTTAGGAAAATTATTGCATGCACTATTCATATGGGAAAGAATTTTACCTTTAACAGGGTTTGTAAAAGATGCATGGTTGGCGAGGCCATATTGACTATGTAAGTCATTTAATATCTCGTCGCTTATAGCCACACTCCACACGTGTCATAAGGTTACTCCCTTTTTTAAAATGAGGGCGGTTAACTGGGTGCGATCAAGCCAAATCTTATCACCGTTGGAATGGCCAATTAACTTTTTACCAGTGCCCCTGTGGTGATGCCATCCTATTTTTAACTTGAGCTCATGAATAGAAGGGTTATCGTGATTCGTAGGGCCTAGAAACTTCTTGTTGTGGTTTATTGTCACGTCAGTCTCCCATCTGTCCTCTATTAAATTTAGTCGTAAATTTTGAATTCTTTGCCACCTCATCCATTCTTGGTCTTTTATCTGCTTGCCTAGTCAACGGATTTAAAAAATTTACTGCCTTCTTCAAACTCAGATATCGAGTTGACACCCAAGAGCTCACATTGTCAGTGTGAAGGCCGAGAAGCAGGAGATAGAGAGAGAGCAAGAGACAACGGTTGTCTGGCTGCATCATACTTGGGAAGCAATGTTACTCTCCTCTAGTAGGAGTGTTCGCATTCGCTTAGGAAGGGATTCTTGGTTCCTCCAAACTCTAATACCATCTAGATGGAGGCCAAGAGCCATCGTAGAGTCAACACATCTATTCCCCTCTTTATAAATATGAGTGACAGTAACATTGTTCAAGCTAAGGAGAAGCTTGCTAATATCATTTATGATATCCGTCAATTTCCAACCCACTTTAGATAATCCCTTGGTAGCATCTATGACCAGTTTAGAATTGTCGTCAATGGCCAAGGAATGAATATTCAAGGGGAGGGTGATTTTGATCCCCCAATAAAGGGTCATGCATTATGCATGATTGTTTGTGCAACCATTAAGGTTTCTTGAGAAGGCTGCAATTAGTTGCCCTTCAACATCTCTAATCAGACCTCCTCTAGCAGCCATTTCCTGCTTCACTGCCCCATCGAAGTTTAGCTTGCACCAATTATGAGCAGGGGGGGACTATTTGGTATTCTTTATGGCCAAAAAATTGGAGTTGTCAATGATGGTGACATCTTTAGATAAGCCCCAAGTGATAGCCATTCTCTCATCATACTTAGTTGGGGGTTGACTGGACATTTACTGGTGATGATTGAAAGGTTCTCAAGAAGAGATTTGCACATGGTGTGGAAGACAACATCAACAAAGTTCTCAGAATCCTCGAAAATTCGGTTGTTTCTCTCCTTCCATAGACTCCAGCAGAGATGTAGGGGTATTTGTTTCCAGAGTTGTTGAATTAATAGGTTGAAGGAGGGGCATCTCCATTCATCAATGAAATGTTGAAGTGCTCCATTTCGAACCCATGAGAATTCAAGCATCTCAAGGACTCTAGACCACTACTGGACAACAAACTTTGTAATAGGCTAGCCTATTGGTTACAAATTTTCTTTGACAAACTTGTTGAAATTCCATCAAATAGATAGACAATTGATTTTAAAGGATTGAGTTTTTTTTTTCCTTTCTTGGATTAAACTAAGGTTTACTTGCTACCTGGTGCGTTTTTGGTTTTTTACATTGATGCATATAGAACAACAAACAAACTACACACACACACACATGACCACATGTCTAAAATTCATCTACAACACTGGTGTAAGTATTAAATGCTACAACCCAATACAAGAACTATATGAACCTGGATTCAACAACACTAAGAAGAGCTCACTATCCAGTCGTTGTGAAGAGTGAATGTGTAGATTGCTACCTCACTGGTTTCTTCTTACAGAACCTATGTTTATTCTTCCCCTCCTACGTCACAGCTAGAGTGGGTTTTATGGTACCTGTTGGGCGTACTCTTCTTCTTAATATCTCTGCGACTTCTATCAAACCACGAACTATCGGCAATATGTCTCAGGGGTTGCGCACTAGTTGTCTGGACTGAAAACATGGTGTGTGCTTAAGTTGAGACAATCCTTTATTTTGTGAGTCGTCTTGAAGAACCTGTGCCCCACTTAACAAAAACGTGGTTGGGAGGAACTTTTCCAAAGATTGTGAACTGCATTTGAACCACACAAACACCCTTTCCAACTCATATTTTTAGTGATAAGCCTCTGCACTATTTATTAGAACTCTTGTCACTATGAACTTCAATTCTTTCTCCAGCAAGCAAACTTAATTAGTTTGAACTGCCCCTTCAATATCCTTCTTTCCCTTTATTGTAATCTTTAGCCACTGTTAAATCCTTGTGAATCTACCTAACTGGGCTTCAACCCTATAAATCACCATTATATTCAATCTCTACCACATATTTTTAAGATTTCCTAGGCTTGGTGTTGCATAGGTGTAGGAAATGTTGCCAATGAGGGATTTCGTTCCCAAAAGCCAAAATATCCAGAATTGAATTCCAGAAAACACAAATTCCAAGAATACTAATTTCCAAGATTTCCCAAATCTTCATTAAATGCCCTATTATGACTTCAGTTGGGCACACTTCCCAAAACACCTCAAATGTGGGATAAAAGAAAGTTACAATAAAATATTATTATCCCTTATGTCTCCAAAAAAGAAGGGGAACTTTAAATTTTTTTCGATTAACAATAGTCCTAGCATTAAATAAATGACTAAAGTTAAATATTTAAATTTAACTTTAAGAACTTTTGATTTTTTGCCCAAATAATTAGTGGCTCATTAAATTTTCAATCCAAGTGAAGAATTAAATGCACCAAAATATTGTCAACCAAAATTGCTCCAAAATTTACCAATCACTAAGCCCAAACTAACTTACTATAAATAGTAAGTTTCTAGAAAGCCTGTCAAAACACCTCTGATTGGCTTGCAATTGAAATTGTCTAAGCCAAATCCATCAACGATCCTTGTAAGGTCCTGGTTAGCCCTCGAGACCATGGCAAAAAGGGCTAACAACAAATCGCTAAATGACTGCTAAAAAGGGGACATTAGAGTCTGCCCCCCTTGAAATTGATTGTCCTCAAGCAATCTTAACTCTGGATGCTACAAAACATGCTCGCCCTCCCAAATAGCATCCTCTACCGACAGGTTCTTCCATTTCACCAAATACTCCCTGATAACCGGTCTCCATAAAGTATGCTCCCTAGTATCAAGAATGGCCTCAGGAACCAATATAAGTTTACCCTCGTCATCCAAAGGAGGTAACTCTGTTGAAGGTACCACATTATGACCCAACGCCTTTTTGAGGTGAGATTCGTGAAACACATTATGCACCTTACTGTCTGCTGACAATTCAAGCTTATAAGCCACCTCTCCAACTCTTCTGATAACTTTGAAAGGCCCATAACAGCATGGCTTCAATTTCTATGCACCACTCCTTTTGAGAGTGGATTGTCAGTTTGGCTGCAACATAAGGTAAACCATGTCACCGACCTCAAAAAATCGCTCGAATTTGTGCTGGTCTGCATACTGTTTTTGTTGATTCTGAGCTTTTTGTATATTCTTTTTCAAGGACCTCATTATATCCCGACTCTCCTATAAGAGATCCTTAGCCTTAAGCACCCGACTATCACCAAACAACAAATCCAAAAATCTCGGAGCCTCGTAGCCATAGAGGGCCATAAAAGGTGATATTTGGATAGACTTATGATAAGTGGTGTTATAAAAGTACTCACCTAAATGCAACCACTTCACCCATGCCTTTTGTTGCCCTGCAATATAATTATGGAGGTATCCTTCCACCCACTTATTTACAATCTCCAACTGCCCATCTGTATGCGGGTTATAGCTAGTGCTCGGTGTAAGCTCTGTTCCACACAACTTGAAGAGCTCCTGCCAAAAATTACTCATGAACCTGTTGTCCCTGTCACTAACATTGCTTTGTGGCAATCCGTGCAACCTAAATACCTCTTTGAAAAACATCTTTGCTATATGTACCGCTATATAGGTGGATGAAATAGAAAAGAAATGAGCAAACTTTGTCAACCGATCCACCACAACATATATGTAATCCCCGCCTTGGACCTTAGGTAGGCCCATAATAAATTCCATCGACACATTGTCACACTTCCTCTCGGGAATAGGTAGGGGTTGCAATAATCAACCTGGGAAAGAGTGCTCATGCTTATTCTACTGACACACTGGGCACTCCCTCACATACTGTAAAACTTTTGACTTGAGCCCTTTCCAAGTAAAGTGCTCTCTCGCCTACCTGTAAATTTTAAAATACCTTAGATGGCCTTCTAACAGTGAGTCATGGAAAACTCTCAAGATCTTTTGCTTCATAGCAGATCCTGACACTAATAAGATCCTCTCCTTGTAAATGATCAAGTCATTTACCACTATGTACCTGTCATCCTGGATAGTGCCATCAATAATCCCAGTAGCCCACTTATCCTTTGCATACTCTGCAGAAATCAACCCCTCCCCAGCCATCCTCTAACACTCCCAAAGCACACAAGTGAGGTCTCCTGGATAAAGCATCAGTAACTATGTTTTTCTTGTCATTGACAAAAACTATGTCAAAATCATAAGCCTGCAGTTTTTTGACCCACTTCTGCTGCCTATCATTTAGATCCTTCTGTCGAATGAAATGTCTCAAACTCTTATGATTTGTCTTGACTGTAAACTTGTTGCCAACCAAGTACTGCCTGAATTCAGCCAAGGCCTGCATTATCGCTAACATTTTTTGTCATAAATATTGTAACTCCTCTCAATACCCCTCAACTTCCTGCTCTCAAATGCAATGGGGTGCTTGTCCTGCATCAAAACCGCACCTATGCCTTCACTTGAAGCATCACAATGTAACTCAAAAGGTCTGTTGAAATCAAGAGTAGCCAAAACTAGACAAGTGCTCATCAACTCCTTAAACGTGTCAAAACACTGCTGAGCTCTGTTTGACCACCCAAAAACATCCTTCCGAGTCAAATTTGTAAAAGGAGCAGCAAACTGAGAAAAATCCCTCATAAAGTGGCGGTAGAATCCACACAAACCAAAGAATCCCTTCAACTAAGAAATATTCTCTAGTGGCGGCCAATCCATAATAGCCCTCGTCTTCTTTGGATACACACGAACACCCTCCACACTGATGATGTGCCCCAAATACAACAACTGTCATCCCAAAAGTACATTTAGACATTTTTTGCGTACAGGGATTCACGCTCTAGTATGCTCAACACAATATCTATGTGTTTCAAATGCTCCTCCCAAGTCTTACTGTAAATCGTTATGTCATCAAAAAATATCAGCACGAATCTCCTCAACTGATCTCTAAATATCTTGTTCATACAGGACTAGAAGGTAGCTGCTACATTAGTCAAGCCAAATGGCATGACTAAGAACTCGAAGTGTCCATAATGACACCTGAAAGCTGCCTTCTCCACATCATCCTCCCTGACCCAAATCTAATGGTAGCCGGATCTCAAGTCTATCTTGGAGAAGTAACAAGTTTCATGCAACTCATCTATGAGTTCATTAATACGGGGAATCGGATATCTGTTTTTAATTGTTTTCTTGTTCAACTCCCTGTAGTCAATACACATCCTGAAAGTTTTGTCCTTCTTTTTAACCAACACAACTGAAGAAGCAAACAAACTCTTACTAGGCCTGATGTGCCCCATCTCGAGAAGCTCTCTAATAGCCTTCTCGATCTCATTCTTATACCTTTTCGGATGCCTGTAGAGTGTAGTAATAACAGGTTTAGCCCCCTCCTCTAATTCTATAACATGCTCAATTCCCCTGTCAGGAGGTCTACCTGGAGGCATATCACCAAACACTTTGGAGTGTTTGGTCAACAATGACTAAACTTGTGGAGGATACTCCTACTTTTGATGTCATGTCACCTCTGGCATCACTAAAATCTCAGCAGCCCACTGCACCTGGTCATGATGGATCAACCGCTTGATCTGCCTAAGTGACACCACTATAAGTCTACCGTCTGATAATCCATGAAGTACCACTTTCCTGCCCTAATGCTCAAATCTCATTTCCACCTCCAAATTAAATATAAACTCTACATCAACCAATTCAACTACATAGAAATTATCAGCCAATTCATAATCACCAATCCTCATATGCAAATTAGTAATTTTCTGTGTACATGGGATTTTGTGCCCACTAGCCACCATAACTTTGAATCCTCATCCTCCTATGTCTGCAATCCTCGTTTCACCAAGACCTGAGCATCAATGAAATTATGTGTAGTGCTAGTGTCAATCAATGATATCACTTGTTGCCCCTGTATCACACCACACACCTTAAAGGTAATTAATTTTTGGGTACCTAGCAATCGTGCTAAGACCTTGTCATCACTACTATCCCCCCTAGCTGTTGATTTACCATAGCTGTCCCCAGAAGTAGATGAATGTTTTAAACTCTCAAAGGTTGTCTCCTCAGCTGAAAAGTACTCAATCTGCTTGAGCTTAGCCTTAAGAGGATATTTATGAGAAGGGTCCCATGGCTCCCTATCGTGAAAACACAATTTCTTCCTCCTAACTTCATTCAACTGGTCACTATCCAATTTCTTGGTACCCTCACGTGGCTAATGCACATCCTTTTGGAATGTTTTCTTATCTTTATCCTTCTTGAAATGAGAGTCCTTAGACTAGAATTTACTCTTGTAGGATGATGGTGCCAAGTCCTTAGCCTTTTTAATGGCCTGTTGTAATGTCAAAGGATCATGTCCCTTGACCCAACCATGTAATGGATCTAAAAGACCATCCATGAATAAAACAAGCAGCCTCCTCTTTGAGATATCAGTCACTAACACTGCAATCCTATGGAATTCTGCAATATATGCATCTACTGATCCCTACTGTCTAAGTTGTGCTAACTCCTTGAAATGGAACTCAGGATCTGTGGTGTCAAATTTCTCAATCAATTGTTCTGTGAACTCAACATAGGAAGTAATCTATCCATGTCCCATAGTCAACATATCGTGGTGCCACCACTCATGTGCAACTCCATCAAGGCTTATAGCAGCATATTTAATAGCTTCTTCTTCAAGCATAGTATTCAGCTATAGGTATCCACCTTCTAGACCCAAGCTTATGTTGTAGTTTTTTCATAAGCATCAAAATAAGGTAGAGACAACTTCCCTACTTTCTTCCTTAACTCATAGTTTTGACTCATGTCTCATGCATGAGGCATGTGTCTCATCCTCACGTCAATGTAGTCCCGTAGAGTTATAGCTGCTTGAAAATCATGTCCTCCACTCTCCCACTCTCTCTGAAACTGATCCTATAAACCTACGATCTGTGGCTCAACAGCTGACTGAACTGGAACTCTAGGTGGAAAAGTGGGTATACGAGGTCTAGAACTCGTTGTCCTGAAGGGTTGTGTTGCATGACCAAAATTATCTGCCATATGTCCTCCTCCATTTCCATTGTGTCCACCATTGTTGCCTCCATTTTGTCCATTATTACCCCCTTGTTGGTTATTATTACCCCCTTGTTGGTTGTTTCTAGCATTACCACCACCTAAGTTATTCACATTAAGTCCCATCTGATGAGCTATCATCTATGTCAACAAGTCCAACCATTGATTTTGCCCGTTGTGCCCTTTGTTCTGCTAACTATTGCCCTTGTACCGGTGTGTCTAATAACTGTACAAAGCTCTCCTCACCTGGGTCTCTTCTCTCACCCATATTTCTAGCTGGAAACGGATCAACTATTTCTTCAATTACAGATGGTTCTTCTAGCCCTACTCCGGTCTAATTATTGAGGTTAGTGATGGACCTATTTCTCCTCAAATAATATTGATGATGCATGAGATTTTAACCCTTCGGGTTGGCAGAATATTCTGCTCTGATACCACTGTAATAGGCTGGCTTATTGGTTACAAATTTTCCTTGACAAACTTGTTGGAATTCCGTCAAACAGATAGGCAGTTGATTTTAAAGGACTGAGTTTTTTTTTTTTCTTTCTTGGATTAAACTAAGGTTTAGTTGGTACCTGGTGCATTTTTGGTTTTTTACATTGATGCATACAGAACAACAAACAAACTACACACACAAATATATATATAGCAGCGAATTCATAGTTTATTGTCAATTTCATTTGCAACTTTAACTACTTTTGTGCTATTGAAGATTTCAACATCCAATTAATACACTAACACATGACCACATGTCTTAAATTCATCTACAACAATGCTATAAGTATTAAATGCTACAACCCAATACAAGAATGTTATGAACCTGGCTTCAGCAGCACTAAGAAGAGATCACTATCCAGTCGCTGTGAAGAATGAATGTGTAGATTGCTACCTCACTGGTTTCTTCTGACAAAGCCCACATCTATTCCTCCCTTCCTACGCCACTACCAGAGTGGGTCGTATGGTACCTGTTGGGCGTACTCTTCTCCCTAATATCTTTGCGACTTCTATCAAACCACAAAATGTCGACAATATGTCTCAGGGGTTGCGCACTAGCTGTCTGGACTGAAAACGTGGTGTGTGTTTAGGCCGTGACAGTCTTTTAGGTTGTGAGTTGTCTTGAAGAACCTGTGCCCCACTTAACAATGACATGACTGGGAGTGAACTTTCCCAAAGAATGTGAACTGCATTTGAACCACACAAACACCCTTTCCAACTCATATTTCCTGTGATAAGCCTCGGCGCTAAGTATGAGAACTCCTGTCACTATGAACTTTGATTCTTTCTTCAGGAAACAAACTTAATCAGATCGAAATGCCCCTTCAATATACTTCTTTCCCTCCATTGGAAATGTTGCCAATGAGGGATTTCGTCCCCAAAAGCCAAAATATCCAGAACTGAATTCTAGAAAACACAAATGCCAAGAATACCAATTTCCAAGATATCCCAAATCTTCATTAAATGCCCTATTTATGACTTCAGTTGGGCACACTTCCCAAAAACACCTCAAATGTGGGATAAAAGAAAGTTACAATAAAATATTATTATCCCTCGTGTCTCCAAAAAAGAAGGGGAACTTTTAATTTTTTTCGATTAACAATAATCCTAGCATTAAATAAATGCCTAAAGTTAAATATTTAAATTTAACTTTAGGAACTTTTGTTTTTTTGCCCAAATAATTAGTGGCCCATTAAATTTGCAAACTAGGTGGAGCATTAAATACACCAAAATATTGTCAACCAAAATTGCTCCAAAATTTACCAGTCACTGAACCCAAATTGACTTACTATAAATAATAAGTTTATGGAAAACTTGTCAAAACACCTCCGATTGGCCTGCAATTGGAATTGCCTAGGCCAAATCCATCAACGATCCCTATAAAGTCCTAGTTAGCCCTCAGGACCATGGCAAAAAGGGCTAACAACAAATCGCCAGATGACTGCAAAAAAGGGGACATTACAAACTTACAATTTAGCATGAGGTGCAAGATAGATTCTTCGTCCTCTTTGCAAAGAGGACATTGGTTAGGTAATTGGAATCTTCTTTTAATGAGATCGTCCCAAGTAAGGATCTTACCATGCAAGGTCATCCACCAAAAGAAGTTAATTTTAGGTAACAGGTGAGGACTCCATATCTTCTACCATGGCCCACAAGGTAGGTTGTTTCTCAGCAGTGCCTTGTAAGCCGATTTAACCAAGAAGTCACCTTTGTTCTCCTTTTTCCAGAAGAGATTGTCTTGTCTAGGGAAGAGAGGAATCCTAATTCTACTCATTTCATTATGAAGCTCAAGAGCTTTTTGCGTTAATAATGGGTGATTTGTGCAATAGAGCCCAATGATTCTCCATTTGCGATGAGGAGAGATGTAATCCTTCACCAGGGTGCCAAAGTGATGCTTGCAAAGGGATTGCGGTTCTCTTAGGCTTAGATTCGAATTTAAGGGGCCTTCCCCCATCCAATCATCCTCCCAAAATCTTATGATATTCCCATCACCAACTCGCCATTGGAGGTTCTCCATGATGACACCTTTACATTTTAGAATCTTGATCCAGACTTTAGAGCCAGAGGCTAGATCCCTCATCGAAAGAACTGAAGGAAAGTCTAGGGAATTGAGATACTTAGCTCTCATGATGCAACTCCAGTCAGCTTCACCAAGAGAAAGCCACCATCCTAATTTGGCAATTAGGGCCTAGTTGAGTGTAGTGATTTTTCTAATGCCTAGGCCCCCCTGGTCTTTCAACAAACAAACAGTGTCCTAGTTGACAAGAGCCATTCGTTTTTTAATCTTCCACACTTGTCCATAGGAAGGTTTTTTGTATTCTCTCAAGTTTCTCTGCCATGTATCTAGTGATTTTAAAGAGAGATAAGAAGTAGACCCGGATACCTTGTAAAGAGGCCACAAGAAGTTGGAGCTTCCCTGCATTGCTAAGTAGCTTCCCTTTCCACCCAGCCATTTTTTTTGCAATCTTTCAAGGACGGAATTCCAAAAGTTCGGAGTCACCTTCTTGACAGAGGTAAGTGCTAGGAAGGATTGCACTTTGATAGCCCATGATTCGAGTGATCTTGTTTTGGAGATGAAGAGTAGTATTAAAGAAATAGATACTTCTCTTTTGATAGTTGATGTGTTGACCCGAAGCAACAGCATATTTTGAAAGACAAGATTTCCACTCTCTGGCTTCAACAATCGAGGCCCTTCTGAATAGAATCTTATCATCCACAAATTGTTGTAGGACGGGGGAGGGGAGGGTAGAGGTAACCTTAATACCAAGAATTTTATTAGTGTGGATTAATTTTGTGAAGTTGTTACTCCAAGTTCTCCGCAAGAAAAATAAAAAGGTAGGGGGAGAAGGGGTCTCCTTGCCTGATACCTTTACGAGCTCCAAAGAATCCTCTGGGAATACCATTGACCAAGACAAAGAATTTTACCATTTCAATGCGTTGCCTTATAATATTGATGAATTTATCCAAGAAGCCTATGCAGGTTAACAACTTGTAGAGAAATCTCCAACATAACCTATCATAAGCTTTGGAGATATCCAATTTGAGTGTCATACCCAGCATCTTACATTTATCCATGGAGTGGATAACTTCATGAGTTGTAACAACAACATCAATGATTTGCCTACCTAGAACAAAGCCTTTCTAGTTATTACTAATAATCCCCTTAAGGAAAGGTTTAATTCTATTAACCAAGATTTTAGAGAAAATCTTATAGAGGGTGTTGCAAAGGCTTATAGGCCTAAAGTCCCCAATAGTTTGTGGGTCATGGACTTTAGGAATGAGATCAATGTAAGTATTATTTAGTTTCTTAAGGAGTTTTACCTGTGTGGAAGAAGTCCTTGGCATCTTTTATAATATCATCAACAATAATGTCCCAAATTCCTGGAAGGCGGCTGGGGGAAAGCCATCTAGTCCAAGGGCTTTATAAGCCCCCATGGAAAACATAGCATCATGAACTTCTTCCTCTAAGACAAAGGCCAAAATTTGACCATTATCTTTTGAGCTAATAGTTAATGGGATGTAGTTTAACAATTGATCTTCAAGAGAGGGGGACAAGAGTCTTTTAATGGTGTTCCTTTTCTTGTGTATGTAGGCTAATTTATGAAAGAAAGCTAAGTTCCTATCTCCCTCCTTAAGCCACTGGACTCTCGACCTTTGTTTCCAATAGATTTCATCCTTATTTTGAATCTCCTTCCATCTGTTTCTCCAATATTCATCTTCAACATGTAGAGAAGGGGAGGTATCTTCCTTGACCATAGCATTCTAGAGAGCTTCTAGTTTATGAGTGAAATCGTTTTTAGTAGTGAAGATATCACCAAAGGTTAGTCGGTTCCAACCTTTCACATTTTCCTTGATAATATCCAGTTTCTGGGCAACACAGTACATGGCAGTGCATTGTACAGGGGCACTCCACCATTCTTTGATACAATCTCTAAACCCAAGGTGTGTGTTCCACATGATCACATAGTGGAAAGGAATAGGGCCAGTGTGTTGTCGATCCGACCAATGAAAAAGGATTAGGTTATGATTGGAAATTGTGCAAGGGAGTGCCTTTAGAAATTGCAATGTATTTCATATTTATAAATGACCTTAGTTAGAAATGACTCTTGTTGAAACATGTCATCCCATAGACAAAGGGGGGTTGATTTACATACGTTGTAGATGTTGTCATTGTGTTGTCATTGATGTCAACCGGTATAGGAGATGTATGTGAAGCACTATCATTGATGCATACCGAATGTGATGTCTTTGATGTCACGTAGTATTGCAGGTCACCGGTAAGGGAGAGAATGTCATTCAGTACAATGACCATTAGAGTCACCGGTACACAAGTTAGTGGTTGACTCGTGGAAGATATGGACAGGAGACCGGTATGATATAACAATCGGTAAATGATGACATTTATAAGAGAACAAGATGTTGGTCGGTTGATTGTGATGAAGAGGGAGAATGTTATCTAAATCATATCAACACCGGAGGAGAAGGATGTACAAGTCATCGGTATGTTGTGTGGATGTCAAATAGGAGGGCTCCCACTGGATAGAGATGCAGTCACCATTTGAAGAGATGACTGACAGTGAATGTGCCCCAACCGGATCACGTGTGCTTGTTTGAAGATATGTTGCTCAAACAGGGAAGCCACATTGGTGCATTGTAGGATGCAGATGACAAGGATCCACTCCCACCAATAAGTGGAGCTTATCTCCTATTATGCATGGAATGCATCATAGTCCATCGAGATAAGAGAGAAGAGTAGAAGGAAGGTAATTGAAGGCTCACACCGAATGAATAGGTGAAACACTAAGTTGCCTTGAGTGCAAGAAATCAGAGATGTGCACTCGATCATATAGAGTTGGCATGTTGTGCCACCAGGACAGAAAAGGAAGAGTAAAGAAGTGATGGGTTTGTCACTCTGACAAACCGGTTGAGATATGGTTCAGGCTGATGATGAAGAAGGCAAGGCTGAGCAGTTGCAGATAGAGTGTGGAACCGGTATGCAGATGCCTCAGATGGAAACAGTTGAAGGTTGATGACATGGTGTCATCAAGTGTGCCTATCGGTAAGTATGAGAACCAGTGAGAGAGCAAAGAGGCTAAGTGATGTGCTCCTTTCTGATGAAGATGAGCATGTGGTGGATTGATATGTTTGGCAACCGGCAAAGGTGCTCCACCGAAAGAGATGCCAAGTGCAAGGTGATGGCAGCCCAGTTAGGGTATAACCGGTAGGGTTAGTGAGCCGGTAGATGAACCCAGTAATGGAGTTGGTCGGTGATCCCATCCAGACCGACATAACCAACCTAGCAAAGGTGGATGCCGACAAAGGGTGCATGTAGAGTTGAAGTGGCATGCATGCACAGGTCAACATGTTGAGTTGGTAAAGTGTCAGCCGACGAGGTAGAAGGTGACAGGTCGACATTTATGTCGACAGCGTGATTCACGGGATGCGTAGCAGAGGTTTGCCGCTCGAGGTCAGATGGACAACAGAGATCCAGCACAGACTATTTGACCAAATCAAGGTAGGTGAAGGAAACCGTGAAACCATTCTTGGAGATCGACCAAGAGATCCGTCGACAAGTTAAAAGTAGATTGCTAGACATGGAAGGCGTGTTCTGGAAGGCACGACAATGGTGGGATTGATTGATGAGTTACAGTTCATCAATCAAGGAGATCAGATGCGATAAGATCTAATTGGATTTAGTTTGCCTTGAGGTCGAAGAAGAAACCATAACCCCCTGAAGTTTGAATTGGTTTTTGGCGAGAAAACTAGTTTATAAATATGCTAGCCAAAATCGATGAAGGTTGCCGTTGAATGAGAGTGTGTTGCTACATGTGGGAGGAGAACTCAGTAAAGTGCGAAAAAGACAATCTGAGAAGAGACTGAATGTGAGAAAGAGAGAACAAGGTTGAAGAGTTCAACCGGCAACAGTGAGGCAACCGACATTCAGCCATTGAGTCTGACAAAGGAGTAAACCGGTGGTGACCATACCGGCAGAGAAGAGTTGCAGAAGATTGCAGAGAAGGCAAGCATAGAACCGACAGAGTGTAGTACCGGTGGAGAGCAACAGTGTAGCAAAGAGAAGAGAGAACCAATAGAGAGCAGAACCGGCAAAGTAGAAGAAGATATTGAACCGGTGAAGGTGCAGCAGAGAGGAAGTTGCATCAGGAGATTGTGTTGCAGCTAAGAGGTGAGTAGAGAACCGGCAGAGAATTGGAGAGAGGAGAATCGGTAGAGAGATTTGCAGAAGAGTTACAAAACTCATTTGTAACAAGACTATTACTCTTGTATTTGAATATACTCATAGTAGACCACTGAGTTGGAGCTCGGTGCAGGGGTTGCAGCTCCTTGGGTTGGTGCCCTAAATTAGGGATTGGTGCTTCTTGGGTTGGTGCCCTAAATATTGTAATCAGAGTTTCACTGTGAAGTTGGATTGGAGCATTTGACTCCAGCAGCATTTCTCACCGAGGTTTTTCCCATCTTGGGTTTTCCTCGTATATGCTGGTGTTATGTGATGTCCCTTTCATGTGTGATTGCATTTGTGATAGTCTCCCATCTAACCGGTAAGTCTGCTTTCTATTAGATCTGATAATCGGTATACACACATAGGATAGATAAAGGGAAAAGTTTGTAAACCACTGACTCACCCCCCCTCTCAGTGGCACATTATGTCTAACAGTAGACAATAATTAGTAGGGTAGACATTAATCAATAGAAATGTCACCTTACATAAATTTTATATCAAAATATTAAATGTGCAAAACTACACCTATTGATGTTGTGCCCAAGGTATTTAGTCAATTAGAGGTAGTTAACTAGCAAAAGGAATTAAATAAATGCAAGGAAAAGAAGCAGTAGCCACTCATGGAGACTTTTTTTTATCCATCCATTTTATCGATATTCAATGTTCAATATTTGACTACTATTGGTATTGGTAGGAGTAATGACAACAATTGTAGCATTGGGCTTAGAGTTAGTGAATCTAGATTGGATTAATATATTGTACATACACAACTTCAGAGTTTGAGAGCAAAAATTGTGATAGAAACAAACATGATGTGGTGGAGAGTGGAATCAATGATTTTGGTTTCATTATTATTATTTATTCATATAGTCAAGTGATTAATTATATTTTTGTTAAATATGTATTGTTTGATTTTTTTGTCTTTTGAGTTTTTCTTTATATATATATAGGTAAGTGTTGCCAAGGGAGCAGCTCCCATTTTTATTAAATCTCAATAAAAGAATTAAAATGAAAGAGGGAAAGAAGAATCCTTCAAAAGAATGAACCAAATAATAGAACGATTTGCTCAAACTTGCTCCAAAGCCATCCACCTAGAGAAAAGACCGACATGATATGCCATGACCAAGAAACAAGAGAAACACCCAGTTTGTAGAGACCAATATCCTGTCAACTCCAACCATCGACTATGCAAACACCTTTGAGATGCTTCTAAAGGAGTCCAACTTCCTCATGCCACGACTTCATGGCTAGGTTTGTCTTGCAATATGTCCTCTATGCTATTGTATTTTGAATTTTCAAATTTAGGGGTTTGTAGAATTTAATATCTAAATCTTTGACGCTTTTTTTAAGCCTTTATATTGGCAAAATATGGTAGATGTCACTATTAAATCTAAGGTAAGATTTAAACCTATTAAAGATGGGAAGTTAAAGGGCTCTTGTTTAACTTAAAGGTCATTGATAGTATTGAGATATGATTTAATATTTGTTTTTTTCTCTAAGTGATTGTATTTCTTGAAATCCATTGGTTTAATCATTAAAATTCCAAACTTTTATTTTAGTGATGAACATTTGATTTTGAATTTCATTTTTTTTTCAAGTACTACATTTTTCTTACAATCCATTGATACTTTAGAAGGGACAAAATGTTGATTTTATTTGTAAGGTTTTATAGGAAGTGTTTGTTGAATCGGGTGAGAAGTATGCAGTGTAGATAATTATAGACAATGTAGCAAATTATATTATTGCATGTAAAATTTGTATAGATATGCATCCTTTCCCATTTTGGAATCCATGTTTGCTCATTGCTTAACTTTTTATTAGAAAATTTTGATAAAATGTTATGGATTAGAGCATGTTAGAGGATAGTAAAAATATTCGTAAATAAATATACAATTATGTTTGGATCCTTAATTAAATAAGGAAACATATAGACAAAAAGGAGTTGACTTATCGTAGAATAATCTATTTTGCAATAGATTTTATCATAATTTAATCTTTGTTTCAGTCAAAGGCCACCTTGAGGTGCATGTTTCTAAACAATGAATGGACATCTTTATATGCTAAGAGTAATGCAAGGGCTAACATAGTTGATTGTGATTTTAATGAGCATGGTTTCTAGCATTTGACCAAAGAGATTATAGATGTAAGTTCACATTTTTGTTGACTTTATTAATTTATCAATTGTAATAGTTATATATTTTTTTAACTCTATGATCCCTTCTTTTGTAGCTCACAAAACCTTTTGTTGTCTTCCTTTGAGTTGACGAGAAGAAACATACAATAGATTGTATACATGAGGGCATGAATAAGACTAAGAAGGCAACTAGATCCATCTATAATGATGTTGATAAATATTGTTCCATACAAGACATCATTGATCAATGATGGCAATATCAACATCATATACCTTTATATGCAACTATTTATTTATTGAATTCAACATTTTAATTTTATCTAGATTTCAAGGTAGACGAAGAGGTTGCAAATGGGCTCTACATAATCATTGAGTGGATGGAGCACGAGTATGAGTCATCTAAGTCTCATAATTATGACGACGACACAAATAATTTGTCTACTTTTACAACTGTGAGCCCACACCAATCACGGTTGGAAATAAGAGATCATATCTTGAGGCACATGATGTTTATAAAATGTTATCATAGCAAAGAATTTTTGTAGATAAGTCAAATTCAAACATGTCATGCAAAACATGCAACTAATAGTAGTTGGATCATCTTAACTCAATGGAAACAACTTTGCAATGGGTGGACAATAAATCTAGTCAACTCTCTCAAATGATATTCCCTCTAGTAATAAACTCAAAGCTTAAGAGGGTAAGATTCCAAGGAAAGCAATGAGTGCAATTCACAATCATCTCTAACTAGGGGTAGTGGGTTGTAATTAAGTTTTAGAACTTAGAGAAATCAAACTTTCACTTGTTGACAAGTTTTTAATAAATTGTTTGATATATGATTTTTCTAATAGTTCATTGAAGTAAATTAGGACATAGGTATAGCTATATGTGTATGTGTATGTATACATGTATATGTATATCTAGATTTTCTCCTTCCAGAGATAGACTAGCTATGTAGTTTCAATAAATCTTGTTAAGAAATCTACTTTTTGGGATACTTGCAAAAATTGTTACATATATAAAATTTAAAGTCCAATAAAATTCAAAGAGGGCATCTTGTAAGTGGGATTAACTCTATGGTATTCTATTCTAAACATTTTTTTATTAGATATAGTTAAATTATCTATTTGATTATACTCAAAAGTCCAAATCTATTTTAACCTAATTTTATCAATCAAATGGCAATAAAACCTATTTTATTAATTGTAATTTAAGATGGTTGACTAGTGCCCCCTTGTAAGTAACATCATATTGCAAACTACGAAGGGAGAACATGGATTTTTTTCTCAACTTGTTGAGAGATATATAAACCTAGTAAAATTTTGTTGTCATTTTTTATCCTTGAATGAGTTGTTATTCTAAAGGCACTTAGAGGATCTTGCAAGGGTATTCAATAAAAATTATCATGACATTACCATGAATTGGTTTTGCCCCATGGTCTTTATCACATCCTATGGTGATGCTAACAAGGTTATTTGAATTAATTTGAGAAATTAGAGAACAATGCCTAGTGAAGGTGTAGTGGTATTGTAATTATGCAACAAATAATATGTGGAATATGAAATAGCTCTTATTTAAAATAGAGCTCATATAAGCCGACAAACTTTGTGGAAGACATGCATGCCTTTTATTTTGACCCATTAATTAAAAATGATTGATATACATTTTGCAACTAAATGAACCAAAATGTTAGTGAGACATCTAAATTATGGATCCCCTTCAAAATTGAAGGATCACTACATTTAAGTCCTTAATGGAAGTTGAAATTGATAGCTAGACAAAGGACATGCTAGCTACAAAATTAAACAAAAAAATTTAAATGTTTATTTTTGGTACCACGACTTGGTGGGTTCCTAACATATAGTTTGATGGGCAAAAATCACATATATATGTTAGGAATAAGTGTTGTACACCTTGCATAATATGGGTTATCCTTTTTCGTGTCGTAAAGGCTCTACTACTCGGTGGAAGGATGCTAATAAAGATCACTTAACTATTCATGTTCTTAATTCTTTGTCGAATGACTCCCCTAAGGGCGGTGATGGGTTTTTGACTTCTAGTGTAGCCTTGATGTGTCCCTCAAACCATTTTGAGGGACCTCCTACCATGACCTCATAGCCTGATTTACCCTTAGCTTTGAACCATCTCCTAACAACTCATATGGTGGATGGCCATCTTTCTCATTGATTTATGGCTCTCTTCTCATGTGCTAACAAGATCTCCATGGGGGAATTCCCTTGCTTACCCTTGTTCTAAGAATTTGGGTTTTAATGTCTTCTGGACTATTATCAGAAGGAAGAAAGGTCTTCCTATATCGATTCCCCAAACTCATTTTTGAGTTTTAGGTGAGAGGCCAACCCATTCTAGACCTAGTATTGTCTAAGTGGGACCTGCAGGTCCCAACTCTCTCTTTCTCATTGCTATTTTGCAACTTGGTTGTTATTGTTCCCCTCTTCTAGTTGTGTTGTTTCTCTACTATTTTTGGCTAGCTTGGGCCTTTATTTTTGACTTGCCTCATGGCATCGCTTCATATAGTGTGGAGACCTTAGTTTCTTGCTTTTCTTTTTTCTTTGGTCTTTTTGTACAAGAGTTTGGGCCCTTTAAAAATACTTGCTAACCTTAATCAAATCAATGGTTTTTTTAATTATGTAAAATAATTATTTATTTTTTGGTGCATCTTAGGTGATGTGTTTAGCCACATTAAAATTTATTTGGGTCCACCTGTAAAGTTGCATGTAACAGTGGGTTAGATATTGTAGCGTCCTAAAATTGCGACACTTGCAATTCCGACTGCATTTCGGTCTTCACGATGGCGACGCAACACGCAACATGAATGGAGACCCCGAAACTTGTCCACGACACCAAAAACTGCATTTTCTTGCACCCTGACCTGAACCTCCTTTGCACCCTGCTGTCCCGAGAGGTGGGACCAGAGCACCCAGCGCCCTGGTCCCTGGCCCTATTTTGGGCCCGGTCTCCTTTGGGACTTCGGGTCTTTTTGTTTGCAAATTGGAAAATAACATTTCCTGGTCGGCCTAAGGTCGGGAAAATCAGTCTATCAGCCCTAATTGACAAGTATATAAACTACATTTTCCTCTCCCATTTGAGGAGAAGAAGGACATATGTATACAAGCGTGGAAACGATACTCAAGCATTCAAGCATTCAAGCATTACTTCAAGCAATTGATCATTCTAAGTCTCCATTCAAGGCTAAGTGTTGCATTCAAGACAAGGATTCAACAATTGAAGAGGAGATCACTTACTACATGCTACATACTACATACAACATACAACAAACAACAACATCTATACCTTCGCACATAAGGATACAAACATCCTTACAACAAGGTATTAGTACTTGTTTTACATTACAGACATTTACATTTACAGCAATTTCTCATTTCTTGGTTAATTCCAAAACCGGGGTTTGACCTAAAGGCAAACCCCTAATCCCTAACCCCCCAATCGTCTTCGTTTTTCTGTGTGTAGGTTGTAGGTACGCGGCTGAAATTGAAGATCTGGAATCCTTGTGCAGAGACGAACAGATCCCCCTTCGTTTCGCGGATTTTTCGGAGGACCGTGTGCACGCCAGGTGCCATCGTCCCGTCAACTTTCGCTCAAATTTGCAGGACAGCGCCATATCGACATTTTACTGCTAATTCCAGGTCCGCAGCTTCATCCTATATCCCTATTTCAGTTTATAAGAGAATCTTTCTCACTTTCTATACATTCCTAGCTTAATTCTTCTATCAACATTCTTTACAAAAGAGGGTAGCCTTGCTGTCTTAACCCTTGAAATGCATTTAGCATCCAATCTTGCCTTGTGTGGGATTGGATCTTGTGGGTTTCAACCCCTCTTTTGAATGTAAAGTCTCCCAAGTGAAAACCGTCAACCCTAGCAACCTCCCTTCTCTCTCCTTGGAGTTGGAAGAGAGGAGAGCAACTAGGGTTCCATCGATTTTCCGCTTTACATTTTGGTGAACCCGACGTGAACATCCTTTCTGATTATTCATGGTTAGATCTGAAAATCGGATTCCTTGATTACATTTCCGTGTTTGATCTTTTGCAAAATTTTACAGGTTGATTGCATAAAAACCCTAAAATTTTCTTTTTAGTAATTAAGCTTGCGAAATGTTTAATTGTTAATGCTTGTTTCAGATCTACCCTTCTATTGCAAATTATCAATTCATATCTGTGCTTTAATTTTGAAAATTAAGTGGCTAAGTGTCAAAACCCTAATTTTTGAAACCCTCTTGATTTAACCTTTGTCCGGCAATTTCACTGATCAAAACATCTCCAAATCAGCTGTAACTTTGGATTCCGCAATAAAATCATAATATCTTTCATCCCTGAAAATTTGGAAAAAAGTTGCGAGGACCGTGTGCACTCCGAGCGCCATCATCCCCGACATTTTTTCTGAAATTTCGGGAGCTAGATCTTACTGTATTTTTTTGCTAAAATCCAGAATTTTGGCTGATTTTATCAATTCTAACACTTCCAAAATTACAGTCAAAGTTGGTCTTGTGATTGCTTGGATTAAGGCTCCTAATCATTCAAAAATTGTTGAAATTGAAATTCATGTCTAAATTGTGTTTCTTACTGTCCTAAATCTGAAAAGTGTGTTAGCATTCATTTGAAATTTCAGTGCTTTATTCAAATTCTTGCAATTTGTGACTTTTGAAATTAAGTGCTTAATTACAACAACTTTGATTTCCACTTTCAAAATTGAATTTTGCGTGAAATTGAGTCAATTTTTAAATTTTAAAACTTGTATTGATTTTGAATTTCCCTCTAAAATCATAAAATTCAAAATTTCAGTTTCCCTCTCTTTTTCAAAATTCAAATTTTGCATTTTTCGACAATCTTGGTAGGGTTCAATTTTGAGATTGCAACTTTAATTTGATCTATCTACAGATCGTAAAATCACTCAATTTTTTCAGATTAGCTTTAAAATCATCATAACTTTCATCCCTGCAAATTTCGAAAAAAGTTGCAAGGACCGTGTGCACTCCGAGCGCCACGGTCCCTGACATTTTTTTTGAAATTTCGGGAGATTGTCGTGATTGCATTTAACAGCTTAAATCTAGAAGATTGGCTGATTTTACAGAAATTTGCTACCTCTAAATTCAAAATTTTCTCTCCCTCTCTAGTGCATGAGTTTTACAACAATAAGCCCTACTTACACTATTCCCGTTAGACGAAGCCGTAGAATTAAGTCTTTCCGAGGTTTAATTACCGAGGAGATGGAACCTAATTTGAATAGCCTTTTTAACGAGGACATGGGTAATTCCTCTAATCCTCCTAATGATGAAGAAGCTCTCCATGAGGTTTCTGTAGAACAACTTGCGAAATTGGATAACCAATTTGACGATTTTCGACAATGGATGTCTCAAGAATACCCCGATAGTCAAGCTCTTCCTTTAATTGAGGGTCTAAAACATATGCTTCAAAGTGATAAGAATGGAATTGATATTTTGCGTGGTATTGCACACATTGTGGGTTCGAATGTGATGCCTATGAAGAGTTGTGCCGAAACTTTAGGTTATACACAACCTCCCACTCAAGTCAATCATTCTATTCCTTTGACAACTTCTATTGCTAGCATACCTACCTTTACATCAAACATAATGGTTGCTTCTATACAAGACATTCCCCCTATGATTACTAGTCATGGGGGCAATCCTTCCTCTTCAATTAACCCTCTTCCTTCATTTAATCCGACTTCTTCATTCATTTCTTCAATGAGTGTTCCTATTACATCTTCGCAAATGAACATGACGAAAGGGGGCAATTCATTTAACCATTCCATTCCTCCTTGTAGTGTTCCTCCTGTCCAATCATCTCCTATGACTAACTATCATAGTGTCCCGCCACCTTACTCTTTACCTTCTTTCAATAACATAACACCTCCATCTCAATCTAACACATCTAATATGAATTCTTCGACTGAAGCGACCATTAACAATCTTGCACAAACTGTCTCTTCTTTACAGCAACAAATTGCCTCTATGAATCAATCTAAGTTTAGTGTGCCCACATTTGATGTTGCGAGCCCGCTTTCTCTTGACATTGTTAGAGCTATTCCCCCTAAACATGTTGAAATCCCGCATTTGGAGCTTTATAATGGTAAAGGAGATCCTCTAACACATGTTAAGACTTTTCAAACCATATGTACTGATTTTGCTTATGACCAAAGGTTGCTTGCGAAACTGTTTACTAGAACATTAAGAGACAAAGCCCTACAATGGTATTGCTCGTTGCCTTCTTATTCTATTACTTCTTTCGAACAACTTGCAAATGCTTTCATTCAACAATTTCAAAACAATATAAGTCCTAAAGTTACTTTGATTGATTTAATGCATTGTAAACAAGGTGTTAAAGAAAAAGTGACTGATTTCATTGGTAGATATAAGCATTTATATGCTCAAATTTCTTTTCCAGTGCCTGACAATGATATTCAAAGAATCTTTATTTCTAATTTACAAAAAGATATTCGAAACAAACTTCTGTTTTCTGAGTTTACTTCTTTCCAACAGTTGTGTGCAACTCTTCACAATTATCAACTGACTGTGAGTCAAATGGAACAATCACATCCTATGGCTCCGAGTGATAAGGGTGATAGCAGTCAACAACCATTTGGAAAGTTTAAACCAAACAGAGATTCCATCAAATTCAATGAAAACATCATCAACAACAATGTGAATGCAGCATCAGGTGTGCCTCCTATTTCTAAATTTTTCAAGAAAGAAAGAAAGTATACTCCTTTGAATGAATCATTGCATAGTATTATGAATAAGTTATTGGAACAAAATGTGCTTACTCTTCCTCCTATAAGGCAAATAGATCCTGCAAAGATTACTTCACCTTATTTTGATAACAAATCTTTTTGTCAATTTCATCGTCAACCTGGGCATGATACTGAAAAATGTTTTTCTTTAAAGGGTAAAATTCAAGATTTGATTGATAATAATACTATCTCTGTTTCTGGAGTGAATGATAAAGGCAACACATCTGTAGCTCCTCCTAACCAAAATCTTCAGATTTTTACTGATCCATTACCTTCCCATACCTCTAATGCGATTGAGACTAATGATTCCTCTCTCTCATCTGATGGTCTTGTGTCTGTGACTCCGAATGTGATTAACTTTGTAGAGCAGCAAGAAAACCCTAAAGAACCTTCCATCACATTTGATTCTAGTGAAACTATCAGGGCACCTGATGGTCCTTTATACATAGTTGCAAAAGTTAAGAATACACGTTGCCGTGGAGTGCTTATTGATCCTTCGTTCATGGTTAATGTTATTACCGAAGAATTTCTTTTTACTTTGCAATTGAATCAAGTGATCTATGACAAAACAGATGTGAGTGTGAAATTATTTGATGCATTTTCTTCTCCTGCAATTGGTTCTATTACATTACCCATTGAGGTCCATAACAAATCCCTTGATGTGAGCTTTGCTATTATTCCTTCGTCCGAACAATTTCGTGTGAAGCTTGGCTATCCTTGGCTATCTTCCATGAAAGCTATTGCTTCTCCTATTCATAAATGTTTGAAATTTCCCCATAATGGTGAAGTTGTTATTGTCAATCATAGTCTCTTTAAACCTGCTGAAAGAACTTCTAGCGTTCCTATTGATTATTTTTGGCCTAAACAATTCCAATCTCTTCCTCCGTGAAGTGATCATCTTTTCAAATCTTATCAAAAGTGGAAAACAGATATGATCCTATCTCTAAGTGAACCTAGAACACCTAAACTTGACATTCCTATCATTCTTGAGAAGGAAGTTCTTCCTTTGAAAGATAAAACTAATGTCTTTCCTCAAGAAGATTCCCAACCCATCCCTATGTATGTGACTATGTCTATACCTAATAAACCTTCTAAAAGTAGACCTATACCTCCTCGTCATGATGGACTTGGTCTTCTTCCTAAACCAAAAATTCCTCCTTTATATGGAGCAGTTCCTCCTCCTTCCTTCTATAGAGAGAAGAGACCTTCTTCTTCTCCTATTATCCAGCCTAAGAGACCACAACCTAAACACCCAAGTGATAAGGATGAGAACATTCCTCCTCCTCAATCTTCTCCACTTCCTACTAAGACTAGACGAAATCGTTCTGCACGTGAACGCCGATGAAAGCGTCGTCTTAGGGCTCAAACAACTGCTTCTCAAACTTTGCAATCTCCAAAAACACCTTCAACAAGCATTATTCCATTTTCTCCAAAATCTCCTAAACATAAGATACATGATGATCTTGATCCTGTGCGAGTTAAAAATCCTATTTTTATAAATCTTGATGATGATATAGATGAAAATGTTATTCATGATGAACATGTTACTCCTCTTGCTTCTGATAGTGAATATGAACTTGTTGATATTGATAACCATCTATCTAACGAATTTTCTAAAGCACTTATCCTAGCTCCTAGACAAGAACAACGTGGCTTGGAACATGAACATGGCCCTTGTTTGGATCTTGTGACAGCTCCATCTGCTGTGTTAGATGTTCCTCCTCTAGCGTGTTCCCTACCTTCCCGAAACATTGATCAGCAAGATCGGGGGGTAGATGACGTGCTAGACTAGTTACATTAGCATAGCAGATTCTCTCCTCCTCTCTATTGTTACTTCTTCTATGTGTTATTTTCATTCTTCTATTTGTTGTCCTTAGTGTTGTCTACTTGAGGACGATGCAAAGCATTGAGATCTCTTTTGGTCTCTCTCATGTTGACTCAAAAGACACATGTGTTCCCTTCTTCTAGGTGACCTTCCTTGATTGGGGAATGAAGAACAATTATGCATACATACATATGATATATATACATGAATTATCATACAGCATACTGACCCCGAGGAAAGCGAAGTCACCTCGTGCTTTGTGTTTTGTATCTATTATCCTTGGGTTTATCTCACACTTGGGGGCTAAATCCTTGTGATAACGTGCTCCTTTCCTTTCTCATTTCTTATGTGTATCACTACATTAAAACAATCACCCCCGTTGAGGCGTGTGCGATCGCTTTAACGTAGGGGGGCATACACCCTGTCTATCCCTTCAGGATACTTGAAAATTTCTTGGTGAACTTAGCTTTGCCTTGAAAATTTTCGGTATTTTTCTTGCATGACTCATAGTGAGGGAACCTTACTACTGACAGTCATGGTTCTCCCTCGTGATCTTCCCTTTTACTTTGTCAATCGAAGTCGTAAGATCTTTAGTCCACTGGGGGCTTGGTGTGTCTTGCCTCTTTGACGTGGTGAAAGTCTTTCAATGTTGTTTCCTTGTACTTTACCGGAAGTATGAGCATACATACTCCCACTAAAGTGGGGGCTAAATGTAGCGTCCTAAAATTGCGACACTTGCAATTCCGACTGCATTTCGGTCTTCACGATGGCGACGCAACACGCAACATGAATGGAGACCCCGAAACTTGTCCACGACACTAAAAACTGCATTTTCTTGCACCCTGGCCTGAACCTCCTTTGCACCCTGTTGTCCCGGGAGGTGGGACCAGAGCGCCCAGTGCCCTGGTCCCTGGCCCTATTTTGGGCCCGGTCTCCTTTGGGACTTCAGGTCTTTTTGTTTGCAAATTGGAAAATAACATTTCCTGGTCGGCCTAAGGTCGGGAAAATCAGTCTATCAGCCCTAATTGACAAGTATATAAACTACATTTTCCTCTCCCATTTGAGGAGAAGAAGGACATATGTGTACAAGCGTGGAAACGATACTCAAGCATTCAAGCATTCAAGCATTCCTTCAAGCAATTGATCATTCTAAGTCTCCATTCAAGGCTAAGTGTTGCATTCAAGACAAGGATTCAACAATTGAAGAGGAGATCACTTACTACATGCTACATACTACATACAACATACAACAAACAACAACATCTATACCTTCGCACATAAGGATACAAACATCCTTACAACAAGGTATTAGTACTTGTTTTACATTACAGACATTTACATTTACAGCAATTTCTCATTTCTTGGTTAATTCCAAAACCGGGGTTTGACCTAAAGGCAAACCCCTAATCCCTAACCCCCCAATCGTCTTCGCTTTTTTGTGTGTAGGTTGCAGGTACGCGGCTGAAATTGAAGATCTGGAATCCTTGTGCAGAGACGAACAGATCCCCCTTCGTTTCGCGGATTTTTCGGAGAACCGTGTGCATGTTGGGCGCCATCGTCCCGTCAACTTTCGCTCAAATTTGCAGGACAGCACCGTATCGACATTTTACTGCTAATTCCAGGTCCGCAGCTTCATCCTATATCCCTATTTCAGTTTATAAGCGAATCTTTCTCACTTTCTATACATTCCTAGCTTAATTCTTCTATCAACATTCTTTACAAAAGAGGGTAGCCTTGCTGTCTTAATTCTTGAAACGCATTTAGCATCCAATCTTGCCTTGTGTGGGATTGGATCTTGTGGGTTTCAACCCCTCTTTTGAATGTAAAGTCTCCCAAGTGAAAACCATCAACCCTAGCAACCTCCCTTCTCTCTCCTTGGAGTTGGAAGAGGGGAGAGCAACTAGGGTTCGATCGATTTTCCGCTTTACAGATATTGTATGAGTGGGTTGCACCTGAGAAATATTTAATCTTTGGGAAACATTATGAAAATTAAATGTGGGGTAAATGGGTTTGTATACTTGTTGTTTTGAGGGACATGCTTTTACCTTATTACTTGGTTGTATTTGTGTGAGCTTGACTCTAATTAAAGAAAGCATGTGTTTAGTGGTTGAGATTGGCTAATTAGAGCATTAGGCTTGGTTGCCATTGTTTTGAGCTTTCATTTGAAGAGTGCATACGTAAAGTTGGCATGGGATGTGTGGATATATGCATGGACACATGGAGGATGCATTGGAGGAGCTTGATGTTTCAAAAGTATTTGTGGACTCTATAAGTGTTTTGTAATGTTTTCATTATTGAATAATGCATTGAGTGTGGATGTTTACGGAAATTTGATTTTTCCCTCTTAATGGTTTTCCTAGGGTATATCTTATGTTATCTTGTGGTAAGCTTGTATGTATGTTTTTCTCTCATGGGGTTGTGTAGAAAATGGTTTGATTAACTTGTATGTTTTTTCTAACACTTTTTGGAGGCACTGGAAAGATCTTCAAAATACCCATGTTGTAAAGGATTTTCAAAATGCAAATTATGAAGATGTAGAAAATATCAAAAAATGAGTTTTTGAATATTTTCTAGGTTTAGCCATGTTTATGCTACCCAAACACTTTAGGATCTATGTGGGGTTAGTTGGGCTTCCTTGATAGGGATTGGACTCCACTGCACCTTTGGATAAGAATATTAGTAACTTGATCTTTGTCAAGTGGAACGATAGTGTTGGATTACAATTTTTGTTGTAAATGTGTAAAAGAATTTCATGAGTGTTCAAAAATGGTGGGAAAAATGGATATAACAACTTTGTATTAAGAACTAGATGTAGTCCTAGGAAAGGGGGCATATTCAGATAAAAATAATTTAAACTTATTTGTTTGATGATGGTGTATGAATCATATCAAAGTGATGATGTTTTGTATGTGGCCCTTTTTGTTGTTCTATTTGTAGATGAGACCGTGCTTTGTTTCCAACTTGAAATAGATGAGGTGTATGATGCCAATCATGCATTTTAGTATACTTCTAGTTGGTGTGTTGTTATATCTCATGAACATGTTGGATATGAAAAAAAAAATCAATTAATTTGGATGGATTATCTACCTCTTCCTCAATATGCAATGATGGCTCATTGAACACCATAGGAAAGATTACATTAATGGAAGTAATGGGTACCCAAGACAAATTGAATTTATTGTCCCCTTTTAATCTATGCAATTCATGGTTTTAGCTATGTTATACATAGGGTATACTCTCATCTCATGTGTGGGGGTTCCTTGAATGATTCATTTGTGGAATGTGAATGAACATGCAATTTGCTACCTTATTTTTGCCCATGTATCTACAAGTGAAACACAATAAACTTTGTCAACTTGGTGTCCAACATGACCCATATTGATTACCAAAATTTTTTGAGGAACCTTATATCCCTATTGAAGATGAGATACTTTGTTGCAAAACAAAATGGACCTGAACATTCTCAAAGAAAATATTGGTTGTTTCTTCTATACAAACCCCTTTCTTGCAAGCTACTATGATGACCATTTTTGAAAAGTTGCCTATCACCACATACACATAGTTATGTCCATATTTGGGGCTTGACACAAAATCCATGAAAATTGAGTGCTAATTCTTACCCAGAATAGGAAGAGGTGTGTATAATCCTCGCTTTTTATTTGCAAGCTTTGTAATGGCTCAAGATGTATAAGATGACATCATTGCACATTTTTTGGTCATTAGAAATTCTTACATAGTGCAACAATGTCCTTCTTCATTCCAAAGTGTCTTTCAACAAGATTGTAGTATGCTTTTCATATCATCTTTTTTTCTTCCTTGGTAGGAACACAAGTGTCTCGTGTGATAGAATTCTATCTTACAAGAATATATTAGAGATTTTCTTACCTTTTTGAATTTGATAAATTTTAGCAAAATCAAGATCAATGCCAATCCAACCTATTTTTGGTACCTACAAGAGTCTATCACTACTATTAGCGTAATGATTAAAGGTCAACTTTTGTAACTTTCTTATTAGTTTGACCTTGTTACAAATGTTGATATGAAATTATTACAAGGAGGTGGACCACCTTTAATGCCTGCCATTTTATAACTTTCCTTATGTCTACAATATTCTCCTCCTTGAAAATAGTGTTTCCACTTGTTGTGAGCTTAAACAATAGTGTACACCTCCTAGTCATATGGAGGAAATTGCATCTAATACTAAAAACATTCTTACTATGGTAGGTAACTAGATGCTTGTGATGCATAAACACTACAAATGCATATTCAAAGGTATTTGTCTTAATTTCAAAAGACTTGTAATTTTGGAAGAGCCAATATTGGTGTATTGCGAAGGGGTGGAAGCATATGCAATTAATCCAGTTAGATTGCTCATGCACACAATTTGATGGTTGTCAATGGAGAAGGCCACACTCAAAACATCCTTGGAATGCCCCATGAAGCGTCAAGTAGTGAGGCTAGTGTTGAGATCTTAGAGCTGTATATCACTATCCCATGACCCCCAACATTGCAAATTGTCCATCCAATGAGATCGCCATGTCCTACATGATGTGACAGTGGCCCGCGAGGTGTCTTACATGTTGTATCTTTGGTCAGCTAACATAGTAAAATGGACTTATTGTGTGAGGTGGACCTGATCATGTCCAAGCTATAGATGGGCATTGTGATTATCATCACCTAGTTTGAGTGTTCCTCCATTGTGTCATGCAGTACCATGATTTCTCGCTTTATTTTTCGATTGCCTCTCCCTCTATGGTGTATTCAACTAATAAAAGATGCTTCATTGTAGAGGATTAGGGTTTTGTAGGACTTCGATAGGGTTTTTCTTTCGATGATATTTGTTTTGAATCCAAGTTCACCTATTTCTGATCAAACTCGATGTTCGTAGGTAATTTAAAAATTAGGGTTTGGTGTTTGTTTGTATGTTTGTTTGTTTTTTGTTTTTTTACCCTTTTAATACAAGAGGTCACTTTTGTTTCTTTTTTTCTAGATTGAAAACGTCCAAATAAAAATACAAACACCAAACCTTATTTTTTATTATCTACAAATATAAAGTGTGATTGGAAATGGGTGAACTTGGGATCCAAAACTAATATCATTGAAAGAAAAACCCTATCTAGGTTGAGGGATTTACTTGTCCCAACCCTAATCCTTTACAATAGAGTGTTCTTCATTAGTTTAATATATCATAGAGGAAGAGGTGAAGGGGAAAACATAAATAGTAGCTTTAGAAAGAAGTGTTTTTGGTAAAGTGAGGAATCATGGTGGAAGCAATTGTCTTGCATAGTGTTGATAAACAAGGTGAAGAAAGGATGCAATATTAACTTTCTTATGTGATTACGAATTTGAAAAGATTATTAGATTTGAAATTAAATCTGAAACGAACACATGATTGCGCCATTCAACATAAATATAAAATCAACCATACTAAAAGAGACACCAAATTTACATGGAGAAACCCTTTTGGGAAAAAACTCCACCAAATAAGGGCAAGTATGTTATTAATCTGAAAAAGAGAGACTACAACAATAGTACACTTCACTTCACTTATCCAAATGATCATAGAACTACTTGGAAACCTCAAAGAAACTATGATAAAACAACTATACCTTGGCCAATCTATAGCCAAATGGGAGAGGAAAAACCATTATTATTTTTCCAAAATAAGGGGCCAAAACCACTTGCCAAAAACCCATGCCTTGAAGAATGAATAGCCAAGAGACACAATAAAATATGCTTTAGACATTCTATTGTTCAGATCCCCAAATTGACACCTTTTCTCCTCACAAACTTGGGCTACTTATGTTTGACCCTCCAGGTCTCAATATGGACATGGGAAAAAGTGTATTTTGTCCATTTTAATTTATCTTTATCACCTCTTCATGTTCACCTCTTGAAAATGCAATTACAAATAGCTATAAGGTGTGTAATGTCACCAAAATGTATTGGTGGGTGAAAAATGTGTGAATGGGAGATCAAGAGGAAAACTACCTTTTCTCTCCAAGGAGAGATGAGAGTTTCACTACGAATTTCCTTTCAAACACCTTTCACCTATTACATTGGAAGAGGAGAGGAAAATTCACTACATTCAACCTCCAGAGAAGATAAAATTCTAAATGAAATGGGAATGATAAGTTAATCCCCTCTTCCTATTTGAAATGGAAAGGAATTGATTGAATTATGTAGTGCAAAAGTGACAAAGAACTGATTATAACTTGAGATCGGAGTATGGGATGAAGTTGTGCCCCTGGATCTAGCAGTAATATGTCGAGATGAAGTTGCCCTGTGAATTTGAGGAAAAGTTGCCTGGACTGTGGCGAGAATGTACACGGTCCTCCGAAAAATTTGTGAAACGAAAAGGGTTTTTCTACCTCTGCAAATGGAGCCTGAATCCGAAGTTACAGTTACGCACCTGCAACCTACACACAGAAAAGACAGGAAAATGGGTTGGGGTCGGGGGTTTGCCTTCAAGTCAAACCCGAGTTTTGGAATTAACCAAGTAATGAAAGAAAGTACTTGCAAGTGAATGTAAATGAAAGACTGAATTGTAAATCACCTCAAAGGGAGGTTGTGATAGCAATGTTGATAGAAATGCTTGTGTGTAATTGAATGTTGGAATCAATCTCCTCTTCAATGGTTGAATCCTTGACTTGAATGCAACACCTATCCTTGAAGGGAAACTTGAGATGCTCAATGCTTGAAAGGGATGCTTGAATGCTTGAATGCTCTTGAATGCTTGATCGCAAATTTTCACCTATTGAACTTATCCAACTTGACCAACTTACCCAAATGAGAGGGAAAATGCAACTTAAATACTTGTCAATTAGGGTTAATGAAACTAATTTTTGTCACAGGCTAACATCGCACAACCTACAATGCATGCTTAGGAAAGGTCCTACCCCAAAATAGGGCAGGGACAGGAGCACCATGCCCTTGTCCTGGGAGGACAAGGGCGCCATGCCCCTATCCTGCCCCTTTCTCCAGGGCAGAGTGCAGACAGGGTGGTGTGGAGGCCAAGGGAGAAGCAGATTCTGAGGGTTGAGCAATCTTTGGTCTTCGATCAGGCTAGGGGATTCGATCTCACGTGCGTGAGGACCCTAATGCGGTCAAAAATTTCCAGGGTCGCAATTTATGACACTACACTTAGCCCCCACTTTAACAGGAGTATGAGTGTACACCAATACTGTAGGTAAAGTACAAGGAAATAAGATTGAAAGACTTTTACCATGTTAAGGAGGCAAGATGCGCCAAACCCCCAATGGACTTATGATCTTACGACTTCGACTGAAAAGTAAAAGGGAAGATTGAGAAGGGGAGAACCATGACTGCAAGTAGCAAATTTCCCCTCACTATGAGTCATGAAAGCAAGGATACCAAAGATTACAAAGAAAAACAAAGTTCACTAAATAATTCTAAGTATCAAGAATGAAAATATGAGCGGAGTGTATGCCCCCACGTTAAAGTGATCGCACACGCCTTATCGAGAGTGATTTCTTTAAGGTAGGATACACCCAAGAGAGAGAGAGAAGAGAGGGAGCACATTATCACAAGGATTTAGCCCCCAATCGAGGAATAAACCCAAGGATAATGAACAGAAAATACGAAGTAGTTTCACTTTCCTCAGGGTCAGTATGTTGCATGACAACGCATGTATATCATATATGTATGTGCATATAATAATCGCCATTCCCTAAAGGACACTACCTTGGAAGAAAGGGAAGAGAGGATGTCTTTTGAATCAACATGAAAGAGACCAAGAAAAGATCTCAATGCTTTGTATCGTCCCCAAATAGACATGAAGGGAACAATAGAAGAACAGGGATACACATAGAAGAATGGTCACAAAAGAGCAAGAAAGAAGAGAGAGAGAGAGAGAGAGACAGAGAAGATCCACAGTGCTAATATTGCTAATCTAGCACAACATCCACCTCCCGATCTTGTTGATCACTATTTCGGGAAGGCGAGAAACATGTCAGAGGAGCGACATCAAGCACAACAGATGGAGCTATCACAAGATCCAAACAAGGACTATGCTCATGTTGTAAGTCACTTTGTTCGATTTGAGGAGCTAGGATTAGGGTTTGTGAAAACTCGGTTGATAAATGCTTGTCCACATCAACATATTCATACTCACCATCAAAAGCATTAGGAGTTACATTACCATCGTGAATAACATTTTCACCCATTTCTTCATCAAAGTTTAGAGAAAGAGGAGCAAGAACACAAATAGGAGTAAAACCATCACATGTTTTGTGCAACTTATGATTTGGAGATGTAGGTTGAACATCTTGCTTAGGAGAAAAGGGAATCATGTCAACTGTCGGAGTCTGGGGAGACTGAGTATTTTGAGGGATAGCTTCACGAGCTCAAACATGGCGTCTTTGTCAACATTCTCTCGCACAACGATTTCATCGAGTCTTAGTGGAAGGCTGAGAAGGAGGAGGAACACTTGGAAAAGTAGGAATGTTTCTCTCCTTGATAGTTGAAGGTTTAGGTTGAACAAGAGGAGAAGCAGGCCTCTTCTCTCGATAAGAGGAAGGAGGTGGAACTGCACCATACGAAAGAGGAATATTAGGTGTAGAAAGGAGACCAGGTCCATCATGAGGAGGAGGTACATGTCTAACCGTAGGAGGAATATTATCATTCTTCTTAGGAGAAGGTATAGTCACATCCATAGGAATAGGTCGACGATCTTCCTTAGGAGGGAGATTAGTTCTATTCGTGAGGGGAAGAACCTCATCTTGAAGAATAATAGGAATGTCAAGTGTTGGGGATCTAGGTTGACTTAAGGATAAGATCGTATCTTTCTTCCATTTTTTATAAAATTGAAAAAGAGCATTGATCCTTGATGGAAGAGATTGAAATTGTTTAGGCCAAAAGAAATCAACAGGAACACTAGGAATTTGTTCAGATGGACGAAATAAGATATGGTTCACGGTTATGATTTCTCCATTGTGAGGAAATTTCAGACACTTGTGGATTGGAGAAGCAATAGCCTTCATGTAATATAGCCAAGGATATCCCAATTCACATAGAATTGCTCACAAGAGGGTATGGTAACAAAGTCAACATCCATGGATTTAGTATGAACTTCAACAGGAAGGGTGATAGAGCCAATGGTAGGACAAGAGAATTCATCAAATAACTTCACCACTGCATTAGAAGCATCATATATTGGTTTATGCAATCGTAAAGTGAAAAGATACTCCTCAGTGATGACATTAACCATGCAAGAGGGATCAATAAGGGCACCACCGCAAGGGATATCCTTAACCTTCGCAACTATGTATAAAGGGCCATCGGGTGCTCTAATGGTCTCACTAGGGTCAAATGTAATACAAGGATCCTTAGGTGTATCTTGTTTTTCTACTATATTTACCAAGTTCGGAGCCATAGAGGTGAATTCCTCATAACAGAAAGAATTAGGCACAATCTCAATAACGTTAGAGGTATGATAAGGCAAGGGATCAGTGAAAATCTTAAGATTTTGATTAGGAGGAGCTACTGATTTACTCTCTTTATCATTCACACCTGCTACAAATATAGTATTGTTATCAATTAAATCTTGAATCTTATTTTTCAATGCGAAACATTTCTCATTATCATGACCAGGCTGACGATGAAATTGACAAAATGAATTGTTATCAAAATAAGGGGATGCTAAGTTTAGAAGGATCGACTGGTTTTATAGGAGGAAGTTTGATAACATTTCTTTGCAACAAGTGAGACATAATACTATGTAAAGATTCATTCAAAGAAGTAAATTGTCTTTCTCTTTGGAAAAATTTAGAAATAGAAGGCACACTTGTTGTAGCATTCGCATTGTTGTTGTTGATTGTATCATTGAACTTGATGCATCTTTTGGTTGGTTTGAACTTTGCAAACAGTTTTTGAACACTCTCCCCCTTATCACCCAGAGCCATAGGAGTGGATTGCTCCATTTGACTCACAACCAGTTGATAATTGTTGAGTGTTGCACACAACTACGGAAAGGAAGTAAACTCAGACAAAAAAAGCTTTTCCCTGATAACTTTTTGTAAATTAGAAATGAAAATTCTTTGAATATCATTATCAGGTACATGAAAAGAAATTTGAGCACACAAATGCTTATATCTACCAATGAAATCAATCACTTTTTCTTTAACACTTTGTTTACAATGCATTAAATCAGTCAAAGTGATTTTAGGACCAATATTGTTTTGAAATTGTTGGATGAAAGCATTTGCCAGTTGTTGAAAGGGAGTGATAGAATAAGAAGGCAAAGAGAAATACCATTGTAAAGCCTTATCTTTTAGTGTTCTTGTAAACAATTTTGCAAGCAATCTTTGATCATAAGCAAAATCGGTACACAAGGTTTAAAATGTTTTGACATGCGTAAGAGGATCACCTTTTCCATTATAGAGTTCTAATTGAGGGACCTCAACATGTTTAGGTGGCACGACTTTAACAATATCAAGAGAAAGTGGGCTCGCAACATCAAAGGTGGGCACACTAAACTTGGATTGACTCATAGAAGCAATTTGTTGTTGTAAGGAAGACACGGTTTGAGCAAGATTGTTAATGGTTGCTTCGGTAGAAGAATTGATGTTAAACATAGTTGATTGAGAAGGTGGTGTGATGTTATTGAAAGAAGGCATGGACAAAGAATAAGGTGGTGGGACATTATGATAAGTAGGCATAGGTGATGATTGGGTAGGAAAAGGGACACTTAAAGGAGGAACAAAGTTGTTGAAGAAATTGCCCCCTTGTGTCACATTGATTGGTTGAGGAATAATAGGAACATTTATGGAAGACATAGGTAAAGATGCAGGATTAAATGAAGAAGGGGGATTGCCCCCATGACCAATGGTTGTAGGAATGACTTTTTGAGTTGATGTAGCCATGATATTGGAGGTAAAAGTAGGAATACTAGTCATAAGAGTAGTCAAAGGAATTGAAGGATTGACTTGTGTTGAAGGTTGTGAATAACCTAGGGTTTCAGCACAATTTTTGATAGGTATGACATTAGAATCAACAATATGTGCAATGCCACACAATATATCAATTTTATTCTTATCACTTTGAATCATGCACTTAAGGCTTTCAATTAATGGAAGAGCTTCACTATTAGGGTATTCTTGGGACATCCAGTGTTGAAAGTTATCAAATTGATTATCCAATTTTGAAAGTTGATCTGTACAAACTCTAGTCAAAGCTTCTTCATTTTCATCATGGGATTCATCAATTGGATAGGTAGGGACATGATTAGGATGGGAAGCATTAGCATTATCCTCATTAAAGAAGTCGCCTAAATTAGGCTCCATCTCCTCGGTAATTAAACCTTGGGAGCCCTTAATTCTAATGCTTCGTCTCACGGGGATAGTGTAGGTAGGACTAATAGTGGTGAAACTCATTCACTAGAGGGAAAAATTGAATTTTGATTTTTAAATTTTGAATTATAGGAACAAAGCCTACAAACTTGAGTAATGCAAAATGTAAGAAAATAATGATTACACAATTTGAACTTTGTTGGAGGAAGAGGATGACACATTTTCCAAAAATGAAAGGAAATTGGAATTTTAAAATTAGGGCCAAGGGAATACCACTTAACTTTAAAATCATATTTTTTTTAAAATCGGGGCAAACTATAATTAACCTCTTAATTTTAAAAATTTCTTGAAATTTGAAATGTTGAATTTTGGAGGTATTTTCGATTCTAGAAGGATCAAAAATCGACAAAATCAACCAATCTTCTAGATTTAGGCTAGTAAATACAGTTATAATAGTCTCCCGAAATTTTGGGAAAAAATCTGAGGACCGTGGTGGGAATGCACATGGTCTGACCAACTTTTTTTGAAATTTTTAGGGATGAGTATTACGATGATTTCAAAGCTAACCCCAAAAAATTGGCTAATTTTAAAATTTCTAGATGGGCGAAATTAAGGTTGAAATGTAAATTAGGACCCTATTAGGGTTTTGAAGAAAAAGAGAAATTGAATTGCAAATTTGAAAAAGGTCAAACCTAATGGATAGGGACACCTTGAAAAATGTTTAGAAATCTGAATTTGAATGAAATTGATTGAAATTCACACAAAATCCAATTAAATTTGAAAATTAGGGTTTTATGACCTAACCACTTAATTTTGAAATTTGAATTTTCGGAAAAAGGAGGGAAATTAAAAATTTGAATTGTAGAAATGAAAACAAGTCTGAGAACAATCAGAAATTTGAAAATTAAATGAAAATCCAATTTTCACACAAGTTCAAGATGATTTTTGAAAATTTGGGTTTTAACAAGTAACCTCTTAATTTTATAAATTTGAATTGCAATTTGAACAAGACAATGAGGAAATTGAATTTGACAAACAAAACAATTTCCAGATCGAAGATAACCACAAGCAATTTTTACAAATCACAAGTTTAATTTTAATTTTAAAAACTAGGCATTTAATGATTTAACCACTAAGTTTGCAGAAAATTTAAACTTGCAAATGAAAAATATGCAATTTTGTTCAAAGGAAAGCATGCAAGACATCGGGTTCACCAAAATTTAATGTCACCAAAATGTATTGGTAGGTGAAAAATGTGCGAATGAGAGATCAAGAGGAAAACTACCCTTTCCCTCCAAGGAGAGATGAGAGTTTCATTACGAATTTCCCTTCAAACACTTTTCACCTATTACATTGGAAGAGGAGAGGAAAATTTACTAGATTCAACCTCCAAAGAAGAAGATATAATTCTGAATGAAATGGGAATGATAAGTTAATCCCCTCTTCCTATTTGAAATGGAAAGGAATTGATTGAATTATGTAGTGCAAAAGTGACAAAGAACTGATTATAACTTGAGATCGGAGTATGGGATGAAGCGGTGCACTTGGATCTGGCAGTAATGTGTCGAGACGAAGCCGCCCTGTCAATTTGAGAAAAAGTTGCCTAGACCATGGTGGGAATGTACACGGTCCTCCGAAAAATCCGCGAAACGAAAAGGGTTTTTCCGCCTCTGCAAATGGAGCTCAAATCTGAAAGTACAGTTGTGCACCTACAACCTACATGCAGAAAAGAGAGTAAATGGGTTGGGATTGGGGGTTTGCCTTCAAGTCAAACCCCAGTTTTGGAATTAACCAAGTAATGAAAGAAAGTACTTCCAAGTGAATGTAAATGAAAGACTGAATTGTAAATCACCTCAAGGGAGGTTGTGATAGAAATGTTGATAGAAATGCTTGTGTGGAATTGAATGTTGGAATCAATCTCCTCTTCAATGGTTGAATCCTTGACTTGAATGCAACACCTAGCCTTGAAGGGAAACTTGAGATGCTCAATGCTTGAAAGGGATGCTTGAATGCTTGATCGCAAATTTTCACCTTATTGAACTTATCCAACTTGACCAACTTACCCAAATGAGAGGGAAAATGCAACTTAAATACTTGTCAATTAGGGTTAATGAAACTGATTTTCGTCATAGGCTGACATTGAGGAAGTTTTCCTGCTCATTGCACAACCTACAATGCATGCTTAGGAAAGGTCCTGCCTTAAAATAGGGCAGGGATAGGGGCATCACATCCCTGTCCTGTCCTGTCCCTTTCTCGAGGGCAGAGTGTAGACAAGGTGGTGTGAAGGCCAAGGGAGAAGCAGATTTTGAGGGTTGAGTAGTCTCTAGTCTCCGATCAGGCTAGGGGATTCGATCTCGTGTGCGTGAGGACCTTAATACGGTCAAAAATTGCTAGGATCTCAATTTCATGACACTACAAGGTGCAAATATTTAACATCTTTCTCACATATGGGAACAGTTTCTAAGGAACATCGAGATATATGAATGGCTTAGGATTGTTGTTGGGAAATAAACGATTTCAATACCAAATCTTGTGAAAATCAATCTCTATCCAAAAAATTAATCAAAGGATGAGATACAAGACTCGAATAGCTACATCATGAAATTCTAAAACTCATATACAAATTTGAAAATTAAGTTACCTTAATGTGGAAAAACATGATTAGATTGATCTTCTTAATAATGACAAAAATCAATCTATATATAATGCTTAATTAACCTATTCTATGTGAAAGTATAACTACAACAAATAATAATTTAAAATCAACATATCATACCAACAATAAGGCATAAACCAACAACATAAGATCATCACATAACACATGGTTTGCATGGAGAAACCTTTGAGGAAATAAAATCCACTGAGAGAGGTCAAGCTTGTATTATCAACAATAAATGTGCTTACAATAAAATCACTTTCATTCTCCTATTTGCCTCCAACATAGGAGCACCTATGTACATGTGAACAACCTCCTTATGCCTCCCACTTGTCCTTGTTCCTATAGATAAAATTCTACATACAATTATTTGACCCAATGCTACATCCAAAAGGTTGAATTTATACAATGGAAAGAGCTCCAAAACCACCAAGAAATATGTCTAAAGAAGTCTTCTCATTTCCTACTACCACAAAGCTTGGAATACCTCCACAAAACTAAAAGCAATACTGGTTTTGGCTCCAAGACCTTCTCTCTGAATTGGGCACCCATTCTTGCAAGATAAACATTACATTAAATGCAATAAATAATGGAATAAAAAGAGACACTTATTTCCTCTTCCAAGAAACTGCCTGGAGAAGCCCAAATGTCACTCATTTATCCACTTTCTTAGTCATTAAATATCATATTCTAGACGTCCATAAGTGGAAAAAACAATATTAAATATTTGTGTTCACGACCCATTTTATCGTTGTTGGTGGAACCTATCACCCCTTATGAATGTATTACAAATAATAGTGAGAATTAAATATTACAAATTATTTTCCTTATACATCATAAGTGCCTTAGGACACTTTCTAAGAATGTTAAAACCATGTCATAGGATTTACAAGGTAGATGACACCTTAATCCGAACATTCTCCCACTTGACATCATACATTATAAATACACCCATAGCAATCATAAATAAGGAAAACCATCCCTTTGCCATATATGTACCATATAAATCTTCATCATGTTCTCATGCTCCAATGAGACACATGCAAAAGCAACCATGATAACCACCATCAAGCAAAAATATCATCACGTCCTCCAACATGCCACATATGGAAGAAATAGGAGCATCCCAAGGTGAACCATATCAACTGTCATTGAAACCTGTATCGATCTTTACATGAACATAAGTGTTAGATTCAAGAAATAAATAAGGATTTGAGTAACTACCATACTCATACCACCTAAAATTACAACCATAACAAACTATAATTCATCCAAGCTAATCATACCTCAAACCATGGTATACCAACACAGATAAAAATTCATTCCATCAACAAATCAACTCTAAATCTACAATCAAGTCTCTGTATATCAAACCTTCTATCTCAAAGCCACATACCAATGCACAAATGACCACAAACAAGGCCAACTAACAAATTCTACATCAATGCTGAAACAATCTCATGGATATAGACAATCCACATTTGATTCATCCCGCTACAATTGAATAGGTGATTAGAACACACAACTTCTTAACTTGTGGATACAAATCCAATGAAACATGCAAACTCATCATCACATTAGTAATAAAAAAACCAAGATATCATAGAGGATAACTAGATATATATCCAAAAAGTTTCTTTGCATGAGTAATGTCAAATTTGAAAAATAGATCAAAGCATACCAAGTTTCTCTATAGTACTTCACATAGAGGATGTGGCTAACTTCTCTATTGCATATCATCAAAGAAATATACACTGATCTGCAAATCCTGCAACCAAATATGGTGCAATACCTCTCTCACCACCAAACTTTGTAGCTATCCCAAGTTCTTCACACTCAACCATGTGAATACCAACATCCAGTCTGAAGAACAAGACCAAAGAGAGAGCCCACAAATTAAACCTTATCCTTGTTCCACACTATTATGTACCAAGTTGTGTTATGTAAGATCTCTTTCACCATTCCTAAATTGAAATGATATCAACATTTAACATTTAAATCAAATGAAAGATGGTAGCAATAGATGTAAACCTCTCACACTGAAGGTAGATCAAACAAACCATCCATTCTCGTAACAAAGGCAATATTGTTACGTACCAATCTTTTTCTTTCGTAGTTATGACATAATATTATATGGGAAAACTAGTTTAGACCTTTGATGGTATCATGTGTTGATGTACGTGTGATGTTATGGATGATAGATGTATTTGATTTTGATGTATATGTTAGATTATATGTTGGTATAATGCACATGTATTGTTTTGTATATTTGTTTATGGAGTAGCGCTACTATTGTGCAATTGAGTGTGAATGGATGCAAGTACAATGTCGAAGGCGAAAACATGGGCAAGGTCGGGTGTTTAGCCAATTGGCATCTATGAATATGAAGGAATCTTGCACACACCACGTAGTTTATTCATTCTTGCATTGCATATTGATGGCCAAGCATGACCGTGAGTATATACCTTGAGTTTGATTGAAAATTGGAAAAATAGTTGGTGTTTATGCATTTGAATATGTTAGTTTGGTTTTGAAAAATGAATACTATGAAAAGATTAAAAAGAATATTAGTCATATTGTTTGATAAGGAAATTGCTTTAGAATAATGAAAGTTATTATTATGTTATTTATTAATAGAAAATTAAATGGATAGTTGTAATAAATTGAATATTTGAATTTAAAATATGTTATTTCATTATTGTTTATAAATTAAATAAATAAAATATTAATGTTTATTTAAATATAGATTTCTCATTAAAGCATTTTATTTAATAGAATTTAGACAAATAATATTTTTTAATATATAGTATAATATATAAACTGTACATACAATCTGATACTATTTGCAGCTAACTCCCCACTACATAATACAAAAAAATAGATAGTTAACTGTCACAACATCCAACTGGGAGAATATCTAATTTGTCCTATACAGAATAAGTTTTATACAGTCATAGTATCATCTTCAAAAAAGACAAGCTCAAGATAAATAGCCAAAAGAAGTCAATTGTTAATCCAGGATGTCCAGCCTAAGGGGCCTTCCATCCAAATGGTGGTCTTTCCTTCTTGGAAAATCATTGGGATAGCGGCAAAGTTGTTTTGTTGATTCAGCCTTTTGTGATCATATACCTCCCTGATTGTTGTGTTGAGAGTTGAAGAAAGAGGAGTTTGAGCCCTGTTAGACTGGGTCCAAGCGCAGTTGTAGGAAAGTTCTGAGATGTACACCAAAATTGACCCCTTATCTAGCAATCTATCGAACTTCTCTTCCAAGATCTTGATACAAAACATGACATACGATACAACATGGTAATGGATGAGTCTTGTGAGGGACTCAGTCAACTCCTTGCCTCTGCCCTGATACTTTTCCTCATGTTAGCAAACAGATTTGTCTCTTTTCTGAAATCTTAATAAAAGCAAAATATGACTCGGATTCACCCTTTTGTGAAAAGAAAGAAATTACCAACAGTTGGATGAATTAATTGAAATTCAACCTCTGCATTAGAAGGCAGCTCCTCATATGATTTGCAATGAATTCATTACATATGCTGACACTTTTTACTAGAAAGCGTTAAAAGGCTTTAACATTCATCCATCAATACAAATGAATGTCTTCAAACTGAAAATAGAGAAAATCTTTTGAACATCTAGTGAGAGTTCACAGACTTTGATTCACAAGCATGCTCACTGTATAAATCCAAAGCATAGAAAAAATACAGTAGTATCGATGTCTAATCGATTCTCTCTAATGCCTCACAGGACAAGGGGGATTAGCACAAATCAATCCACAATGGATCTGCTAACAAGTAATGACGACATGAATTGAAGAAAACACAGAAATAACTGATCAAAAAATGCTATCATGCTCATACAAAACTTCCCAGGAAATATTACTAATCTTCAAATACACAGATTCAAAGACAACACCATAACTTTTCTTTGATTTCCAGCCATTCCAATTTACAACAATTCACAAAACAAAATGAATATTAACTATTGTGCGAAAAATCACAATTATTTGGACCTTTCTAAAGTCTCAGAAATCTCATCTTATAGCCACGACCTGGCCAACGGTTATACGGGAAACACGGAAAGCCATCAGCTTCCGCCCCGCAAAATCAGAGAAACCAACATTTAAAACTACTTCTGCAACTAACAAGTTAAATGAAAAATAATTCTACACTTTTTATATCAGGTCATCCGCATAGCCCCAGAACTTGGCTTCTGATCCCCGATAACTGGCTTGCAAAGTTCACGCCTTCCATCGGATGATCGGAGTAACAGAAACAAATCCTCTCCGATACCCGATAACCGACTCCCCTGCTGACTCTTTTGCTATCGGGTTATCGGGTAACTGTTGTCATTTTATGACACCCTTGGTCCATCAGTGAGAACCGATTAGAGATATGTTCCATGGACCAGCGCTGCCCAGTCGATCAAGGAGAAAAGCAATGGAATTATGAAGTGTGAAGTGTTGTCTTGTTAGAAGCAGGTTCCTAAGTCTTCCCAACTACGGTGACTCCGGTCTCCGAAGTCACCCTGGAACTCTGGAACCCCCAGGTTCTGAAGTTCTGTGTTCTTCAACCCCGGAACTCCAGAACCCCCAGGTTCCCAAGTTCCTTGTCCAACTACGGTGACTCTAGTCTCTGAAGTTCCCCAACTACGGTGTCTCGAGTCTCCGAAGTTACCCCAGAACTCCGGAACCCCCAGGTTCCAAAGTTCCTTGTTCTTCAACCCCGGAACTCCGAAACCCCCAGGTTCCCAAGTTCCTTATCCAACTACAGTGACCCCAGTCTCCAAGGTTCCCAACTACGGTGACCCTGGTCTCTGAAGTTTTCCAAACTACTTCTGACTTGCAGCACTTCCGGATGGTGTGATCAACACTCAAAGCATTAAATGCTCTGACAACTTTGGTGACTTATGCACTATTTTTTGTGGAGCCACAGGGGTGCATTTAATGTTTTTGGTAGGATTTCCATCAAGGGAGGTACGGGGCCATGCTTGGTGACTTATGTCATGTCTGACATTGGAAGGTTGGTCAATCCACCTTCTCAAGATTGCCCTTTGTGGGTATGGCTAGGTTGCTTGCATGTACAAGTCAAGTGCATGCACTTCCCTGCACCTCTAGATTGACATTAAGGGGTCATGATCACCATTGTAACCCATTTTTCTATATAAGGTTGTTAAGCCTCATTGTAAGGGGTTCTCTCCCTACTACCTAGAGTTTTCTTATGCTCTCCTCTTCTCTTGAAGACTTGTAATCTTTGCATTTCTGCAACTGTAAGATTGGCATTTGGCCTTATGATTAATTGAAGAACTCTATTCTTGCCTTATTTCAACCTATGTATGTCGTGTATGATTTCTTACCTTCATCGTAGGTGCATGTTGTGGCTCTTTCTCTTCATATATGTTGTGTTAACTGGTTTTCTGAGTGTGACTTGTGGGAATCCTTCTCCCCTCTTGGCATTCAATGGATTCTAACCTTCATTTATGCATTGGGGTTACTCATACAACTGAAAGTTGTGCATCTTCAGGGTGTTTCGGTTAATTACTTGTGTCATTTCGATAAGGAGAGGAACAATCTCTTCTTGGTGCATCACCTCCCTTTGTTTCAAGCAATTTCTCTCTTCTCTTTTCCTCTGCAAGTCGTTAGGGTAGGCTTACTAATTAGCTTTGAAGTGTTGATTTGGTTCAAGACTTGCACCTAGATAGAGAAGGAAGTCAGCCTTCTTCAGAGATTCAACCCCCTTGCGCAAGGTCCCACACTTCAGGGTTGTTTCCATGTTTCACAAGTTTATTGAGTTGATAGCTCAGCAAGAGTGCAAGCTTTTGTGATAACAGTTTTTGGCACGCTCGGTGGGACATATTCAATTCACATGCTAAGGATTTAGTGTTATTCTTAGTGTTTTGGCCTTTAGAGGTAGTCATCTCTCAAGCACTTGGCGACTCTCCTTAAGGACCAGTTCTTGCTCACACAAGGTTCATAACTCTGGGACCCCGCAACCTCCAGGTTCCCAAGTCATCGTAACTCTTCTTACTCCAGAACCCCCAGGTTCTGAAGTTAGTGAGGCCATCTTACTCTGGAATCCCAAAACCCCCAGGTTCCAAGGTGCTTAGGTCTGGACTTCCTCACCTCGGATATCCGAGCTCCCGAGGTGCCGAAGCAGTCATACTTTCCAAATCCGAACCTCCGAGCTCCCGAGGGCGGTTGCATATTTCATGCCCAGAATTCATACAAGTGCATCTTCTAGGAGCTTCCATATGCAGGCTCTAGAAGGAGGAGAGGTAGACCTTCATTATCACCAATCAGGGGTGACAAGGTTGTAAACACTCCATCTCCCAGGTCTCGTTATACTCCTCCATTTACAAGACTTTTTCTAGCAAGGGCTCCCACCACTCATATCAATAGACCATTGTTTCACATGGCAAGAAATCAAGTCTTTGTTACCTTCAATAGGGGGAATCCCCTTGTTTTGACTCAATGGAATGACATACCAGTGGCTGCGTTGAAGAGTATACCATACTTCACTGGTGAAGCAACTACTACACCCATTGAGCACATTCAAGACATTGCAAACATTTGCTCCATCCATAACATCACTTAGGATGATGTTGCTGTGAAACTCTTGGCCACATCCTTGAAAGGAAAATCCTTGTAGTGGTATAGAGGGTTGGCATCTGGCTCCATCCACAATTGGGACGAATTGGGGGAGAAATTGTGCAACCATTTTGAAAACAAAAGTGATCACCTATCACTTGTGGAGCAGTTAACTACGATCAAGAGGGCACCCCATGAGTTCATGGGAGACTTCAACTTCAGATTCCATAAGACATGGAATAGGATTCCTGCTCTAGTAAAGCCATCCCCAAATCATGCCTTCTTGTATTATCTTAAAGCTCTCAACAATGATATAGTTGTCATGGTACAATCGATGGGTGGACCCTCTCTACTGGGTGCATATGATATAGCCATAAGAGCATAAAATTGTTTGATGCAAGCTGGGAATATAGCTCCAAGGCCTCCAATGCCTCTCTTCTCAGAAGCTCCTACTCAACAACCAACCTTGACTCCTATTCCCATGGCACCCACAAGTCAACCATCCACGCCATCTACGTCCTCTAATGAGCTCCATGAGGTCAAGGCTCTATTACAAAACTTTGGCAATGAATTGGTGGCACTAAAAAGACAACATACTCAGTATAAAAGACCTTACCAAGCACAAGGTCAGAATCATCAGCAAAATAGGCCACCCTTTCAAGGGCAAAACCAATGGAGCAATGTCGGGCCTTTGAATAGCATGAACCCCACAGACGCAAGCAACTCAAAAGCGATAGTTCCAATGCAAAATAACCTTGCCCAAGAGCAAGATTGGTGTCAACCATGTAATCAACCACACAATCAAGATGTATGCCAAAATGGAGGGTTTGCCCAAACCTTAGTGGTGCAAGATGATCCAACCACTTCTGGCCAGCAATATGACCCAAATCAGCCTAGTGTTGGTCCCCAGACTCACTTACAAGGGGATTCTACCTTTGTCAATTGGCAAGAGGCAGAATTCTGTGGTTTGAACCAAACAAATGGTGAGTCCATGTTACAGTATGCAAGGTCAAAGAAGAGAGCCATTGAGGCTACCTCACCTTCAACATCAGTCCAAGCTCCAACACCCAATGTAGTTGTCCATGACACAAGCCAAAGTACCATCTAACGAAACAAGAGGCAACAAGAGGTCCAAGTCATCCAAAGAACAAAAGTAGACATTGTAGCCTCAAAGGGGCCTCTAAAGTCAGTTGGTGTTCGTTTCAACATAGTTGATCAGATGAAGAAGGCCAATCTCAACGTCACTATGTGGGAGGCCCTTTCAATCCCATCACAAAGGGATTTGCTTAAAGAGGCATTAAAGGATGTCAATCAGTCAGGTGGTGAGGTAGCAGTCAACGAAAAGGCAGCCTCCACCAGCTTGGTGCAGTCCAAGGAGGAAGAAGATTCAAGCAAGATCAGCAAGCCTCCCCCTTTCTATCTCTCCTTAATCATAGGAGACAACTTGGTTCACAACTGCATGATAGATTCAGGAGCTAGTAGCTCAGTCATGCCTAAAAAGGTAGCCGATCTTCTTGGCATAGAATATGAACCCATGACCAAAGGGGTGGTCCAGTTGGATGGCACTTCTATTAAGACAGTAGGGGTGGTAAAAAATCTGAAGTTAACCTTGCATGCATGCACTGGTTGCACTGTCTTGCAAGACGTATCAATCATCGACCTCCCTGCCTTCTTTGTCATCTACCTGTCTAGAGACTTCACCGCCAAGTTAGGTGGGTACTTGTCTTCTGATTCATCCCACGTGTTATTTCAAACAAGGTATGGTACCAAGGTCACCATAAGGGCAGAGCCCATTGCCCAAAACCACATTGAGCCCTACACCCCTAGCCCTATAAACATGAATTGTACTTTGCATGAAGAGGAGGAGGAGTGTGTTGTCCGTGACCCTGCTACTCTCTTGCAGGAGGTCCCTAATTGCCTGTTGGATGAATGGGTCAATGCTTTTCAGTTTGATCCATTAGCTGAGACTGAAGAGACTGGGTTTGGCACCTATTATATCTATGAAGAGGATACTCCTATCCCTAACCTCATCAAGACGCAAGGAGATTCAAAGGGGTTATGGAGTATGTTTTTTGATGGTTCAAGAAATAAGAATGGTACAGGCATAGGGGTAATGCTTGTTTCTCCTGAGTGGGAGAAATATTTCTTCTCTTTTAGGCTTCAATTTGGTTGCACTAACAATTTCGTTGAGTATGAAGCCTTGATCCAAGGTCTCCAACTTGCACAAAGCAGAAAGATAAGATCTCTGCAAGTATTTGGAGATAGTGAGATTCAAGGCCTTCAATATCCAGAGCATTCCTACAGGTCAAAACAAGCATGTTGATAGGCTTGCAACAGTTGGTGCTCAATTCGACATACCAACGCATGTTGCATGAGAGGAAGAGCAACACATCAAACTTGTTGTGAGACCTGTTGTCCCGAACAATCAAGTGAATTGGCAAGTGTTTGAAAGCGATCAACAAATCGTCAACTTCCTGCAAAATGAAGCAGAATTTTCTGCTAAAAATTAGTCCAAGCTGCAAGACCAGTATGGAGATTAAATCATGTAGCTCAACTCCAACAAGTTGCCAAAAGGTCTAGTTACCTTGGAGGGCATTTTCAACTCGGATGATCAATTGAAGAAGAGGATGAACTTTTCTGCAAAGAGGGGTGATTACAAGCCAGTTGTTGTTGTTGAGGGTAGGTCCTTGAACTTGGGCAAGGTGTGTTCCTCAACCGAGCAAGAGGCCTTCATTGAGCTTTGCCAACAATATGATGACATAGTTGCTTGGACCAATGAAGACTTGAAGGGTTTTGATCCTAGCTTAGCCCAGCATACCATAGAACTAAACCCATTTGCAAAGCCAGTAAGACAAAAGCAAAGGCCAATAAACCCCAAAATTGAGCCACTAATGAGGAAGGAGTTGACCAAGCTCATAGAAGCCAATATCATCTTCCTTATCAAGCACTCCTCCTGGGTGGCCAACCTTGTCCCTATAAGGAAGAAGAGTGGGGAGATCAGACTATGTGTAGACTTTAGGGATCTTAATAGAGCCTCCCTTAAAGATCACTATCCCCTTCCCTCTATGGAGCAGATTCTCCAAAGGTCAGCGGCTCAGAAAGATTTTCATTCTTGGATGGGTATTCAGGTTACAATTAGATCTTGGTCCAGGAATCAGACCAATACAAGACTGCATTTACTACTAAGTGGGGCACCTATGCTTATTGTAAAATTCCCTTTGGGCTAACCAATGTAGCTGCCACGTTAGAAAGAGCAATGGACATTCAAGGGTGTATTAGCAAGGTTTGTGCTTGTATACCTTGATGACATAACTGTTTATTCGAAGCATGCAGCTGACCATCTTGGTCATCTTGAGCAAGTGTTCATGAAATGGAGGGAGTATGGTGTGTTCTTGAACTTTAGCAAGTGTGTATTTTCTACTGATCAAGGAAGATTGCTAGGACACATCATATCCAAGGAAGGCTTGACCATTGATCCAGAGCAAGTGGAGGCTATTCTTTCTCTTCCACTCTCCAGTCACAAAAAGGGATTGCAAAGTTTCCTTGGTAGGATCAACTTTGTGAGGAGTTTCATTCCCAACCTTGCCACCATGGTAAAACCCCTCACTTCCATGTTGAAGAAAAACTTGGTTTTTAGTTGGACCAAGGAAGGAAGGGCCGGTTTCGAAGAGATCAAACAAGCAATTGCTCAGGCCCCTACCCTTGTCAATCCTAATTATGAAAGGGATTTTATCCTCTATACCTTCGGAGGAGAATCCATCATTTCAGTTGTCCTAACACAGCTAAACGATGACAAGTTGGACCAACCTATTGCTTTCTTTAGTGAGGGGCTAAAGGACTATGAACTTGGGTATAGCTATGTAGAGAAGCAAGTCCTCACTATTGTAAGGGCATTACAAAATTTCAGGCACATGTTGTCCAACAACAGGATCCAGCTCTTAGTTCTGCAGGCAAGTGTAAAGGATTTCCTTCTAAACAAGGATATCAGTGAGAAGAGGGTTGGGTGGATAACCAAGGTCATGGAGTATGACATCAACATCAAGATTACCAAGCTTGTAAGAGGCGGGGGCCTATAGGAACAACTTGTCTCATCTTCTGAGACTACTTCAGAGGTCGCCCTTGTGTTACAAGAGGATCAACCAACTGGCAACAACACTCAATTCAGTTGGGTAAGTGACATGACCACCTTCTTAATGGAAGGTGTAGACACCTAAAATTGTCCAGTCTAATTAAATAAATATTTTATTTATGTAATTATCTAAGCCTAATTCTTCTATTAATTAAATAAATCTTTATTTATTTAATTAATCCATTTATCCTCTTCTAGCCTTATTTCTCATTTGAATAAATACATTTATTTATTTAAATTATCCTTTTCCTAAATTAAATAAATATTTTATTTATTTAATTATCCCACTTCTTCTATTAATTAAATAAATCTTTATTTATTTAATTAATTCATTAGCTTTTTCCACACATGACACATGTCATTCATCTCTTAATTCCTACACTACCTACCTCTTTCATTATTTTATTATTTCTTCTACCTACCCTCTAATCCTAGCCGACCTCCTTTTTTACACCTCTCAATCTTATCCCTCCATTTCTTATTGTGTCTTCTATTTAAGGAGATGCCTTCTTCATTATCAAACCCTACTGACTGATCTTAAAGACTTGACTACACTACGATCCTACTTGCAACCACATTTCGTTCTTTGTTGAGCTCTTGTGCACATAGAATCTGAGAGCAAATATATCAAGCAAGATCAATGGAGATAGGAAGAATGGAGATCAAAACCCTATTGGACATGTGATGGTATAATCTTTGTGATTTCATTTGATTTGCATTGTCTTAGGTAATCTTCATATGTTATGGTGGATCTTTGTTGTTGTTAGACTAGGGTTTGGTGGTTGAATTCATTTAGCCTTTCAATCTTGTTATTATTGTTATCCATTTTCACCATACACATTTTGGCACACCCGGTGGGACTCTTGTCCCTTTGCATTTAACCTCCTTGTTGCAGATCTTGTGTTTTTGAAGTTGCAGATCGGACATTTTCGACAGCATTTTTGGTATTTTTGCGTCTGTGCACTTTCGGATCACGTTTTTTATTTTCTAGCGTGTCTGAGACAGTTGGATCCGCATCTGTATTTTGGCAATATTCCATTTTGCAGGTTCCAGGGAGGTGCGTCTGTGTTGTAAAATTGCGTCTGTGTCGAGTTAAGCCGCGTCTGTGTCCAGAAAGCGCGTCTATGCTCTGTAGGCGCGTCTGTGCATCACAGAACTGCGTCTGTGTTATCCAGTCGCATCTGCGATAAGGGTAACCGCGTCTATGCTTGCTCGATTCAAATTTTGGGGTTTTCATTTATTCAATTTTTCGGATTTTGCATTTAGGGTTTCAGATCTGGTTCATTTTTGCACTAACATTTTCAGATCTAGCTAACAAAAGTGGTGCAGCTTGCCTTGGAAGCTAAATCGTGTGGTTGAAGACCCCTATTTCACAAAGTCTTTTGGGTTTTAAAATTTACCTAACTTGTGTGTTTGCAGGAAGGGGTGATTATTTCAAACAACCCAAACTACTAACAACTCTTTGTTGCAGGTCCTTGGCAAGGGTTTTTGAATTTTTATTGTGTGCCTTATTTTCATAGACTAGCAAACACTTCCATTGGTGCACTAAAATTGAATCATTGTCTTTTGTGTCTTGAGCAATAGGCTCTTTTTTGTTTAATCTTTAGAGGGCCTGTCTTCCCGTGTGGTCATTAGGACTACTAGTGAGAAGAGAACGACCCAAGTGGTAGCGAGGAAAACCCACCTCTTCTGAACCACTATAAACAAATATATTCATGGTGAAAACTATGGATAACGTGTGCTGATTAGTTCATACCGACACTATGTCTCCCCATAAACCCGTTTGATCAAATTTATTTGATCATTTGTAGGGCGTAACCCCTACTGGCTGGGAGCCTTCTGTATTTACAGAGCTAAAAGTGCCGCATGTATGGCCACACGAGCGGATGCCCTTACTAGCACCTTTTTGTTTTAGAAGCCCAAATCCTTCTAGTTGTTGGGGCAGGAGGTCGGACCTCTGGTAGCAGCCCACACACATACGGTTCTTAGTAGAGATACAAAGTTCGCCATGGGGAGTTTTCATGGGGACTGATGCTTGGCTGACCCGAGAAGTCAGTGCCGAGGGTGGAGCCAGTGAGGTCAAGCATCTAAGTATCCGCTCTGAATAGCGTAGCCTCGGGGGTAAAACCCTATGTGGGATCAACAACTATTGTCTTGGCCAGCCATAAGAATTGTGCTTAACTTATTTTAAACATTCAAACATTCAAGACCAAACAGCAAAACATTATGTCTTTTGTGTCTTCAAGTGTATGCAAAACAATTTTACATTAAACAACACACTTTTCTTGGAGTCATTTTTTGAGTCTAAACACTTGCAAACATTGAGTCCTCATCAACATTGTGTCCTCTTGTCACGAAAAATAGTCAAACAGTCAAATTTGGTCACAACAAAACGACTTCGCAGATTGGAAAAAATTGCACAAATTTTACAGAAACGCGTCTGTGTCTGTTTTAATCGCGTCTGAGTAGTCTAAACGTGTCTGTGAAGGGCAGAATAGCGTCTGTGTGTATAACAACGTCTGTGTTGAATAGAGACACGTCTGTGTCGGGGAACCGCGTCTGTGAAGTATACAGGCGCGTCTGTGTTCAAAATTGCAAAAAAAAATTTACAATCCGACAAACAAAAAGAAATCAGTTTCGGAATACTTGAGCTTCCTAGGTCATTTCTCCAGGTTTCATTTAGCATTCAACTTGTCTTTGGGGCTCACATAGTCCATCATTGCTTCACATCTTGCTTTACATTTACACTTGTCTAAACTTGAGTCAAAAGATCACTTGCTTGTCCTCATCATACTTTGTCAACACACTACATACAACAACACTTTACTAAGTGGTCCCTCATCAAGGTCTATCACCTTTGGGTCTCATTTGGTCTTACTTAGAGTCAAGGTCAACTTACCTCATCAAGAGAAACTATCCTCTCTTTGGAAGTCACACCTACTCTACTACATACATACTTGGTCTTACACTTTGGACATTGCAAGTACACCTCAGATTCATTTACACTCCATCCAACTCTTGGTCTTCCATACTTTTTCCATTTTCATCTAGTCTCACACATCTTGGTCAATACCTAGTTCATGGTTGAAACCCGTCTTCAAAAATCTAGGAGAGAAGCCAAAGAGGCTCAAGAGTCTGCAAACATGAGTGTCTATGAATATGACAATGATGTCTTTTTCAATCCTGATCACACTACATTACCTGACATGGATGTCTATAGAAACATTCCAAATGTTGAGAACATGGGCACTACAAACAACAATGTTACACAGAATGACAATATGGACAACTTTTCAATACATTCAGCAAATGTGGAAGAATCCATTATGAATCCCCATTTTAATCGATTGGTTGAGGAAATAATGAGGAGGGATAGACAATACTTCTTACAAATGATGGCACAAAGTGGAGCCAAGATACCTCATGATTTTGACATGTCTCAAATAATGGAAAATCGACCTTTGCAACAAACTCACTCCAACATGGATCAAAAGAGACCTAATAGTGGAGGAAATAGAGGACCATATATGGTGCCTGAATCACCATCGTCTTTGCTTCAAAAACCAGAGGTCCCACATACACATGGTCAAGCATATGATACTCACCTTCGCCGACCATCATGGAAGTCTTATGCAGATAGATATACTCAAGCTACGGATCAACCAAAACAATTGGATATTCAAAGGCATGCTCAAAATTTGGACACAAGGAAACCCCGTGTCAAATTTGGGGGCAACACAATGGAACATGACATGCTTGTAGAGTATGGTATACATGCACAAAATAAATATGGTGTTCCTCAACATGAATCTATACCAAGTGCTCCATATATGCCGCATCACTATAGACCTCCTCCATATGAACATGTGTATGATCAATATCATCCATATATGCAACAAGCTCCTCCTCAAATTGGTGCCTCAAACATGGGGTATGGTTCAAGAAGTCAGTCTCCACCTAAGAGCAATTTGGAGCAACAAATTAGGGACTTACAAAAGAAAATGGAGGACATAAATACACCGAAGCCAACATACACAATGAGAGACATATGTCCTTATCCATTTGACAAGAACATTCCAATGCCTCCATTTCCTACACACTTTGTGACGCCTAAATTTGATAAGTATAGAGGAAAAGGGGATCCTAAGGCACACATAAGATAGTTTTTCACAGCTTGCATTGAAGTAGCTTCAGAAGAGACATATTTGATGAGATTATTCCCACAAAGCTTAGGTGATCAAGCTATGGAATGGTTCTCCCAACTCCCACCTGGTATTAAGTCATGGGGTGACTTAGCAGAGGCATTTATTCAACATTTCTCCTACAATATAGAGACAGACATATCAGTCACTACTTTGTGCAACACCAAGCAAAAAGAGGGAGAGTCTTTTGCATAATTTTTACAAAGATGGAGGAATCTAGCTAGCAGATGCTCTTGTGAAATTCCACAAAAACAAATGGTAGAGATGTTCACACAAAATGTTAACAAAGACATTGGCTATGATCTAAGGAAAGCTTGTTTGTCCACCTTCAAGGACATTATTGAAAAAGGCTTAGCAACAAAAAAGGTCCTAATTGAACAAGGAGTCATTAAGATATTCAAGGAAAACAAAGATGACTTTAAAGGAAAAGACAAGCCAAGATTTTGGAATAAAAACAAGAACACAATCAATGATGGTGTTGTTGATGCCAACACAGTGCGACCCAAATTCATCTTTTCGGGATCAAGTTCTACAAACAATCAAGTGAATACTCAAACAACTTCAAGATCACGAAGGAAGTACACCCCATTGGGAGAACCACTTGAGTCAGTTTTCAAGAAGCTAGTGGCAAACAAAGTAATCATAGTTCCAAATTTTCCCCCATATGAACCAAAGGTTAAACCAAATTGGTGGAATGATGATGAATATTGTGAATTTCATAAGAGCAAGGGTCGTAAGATAGGAAATTGTCATCGACTGAAGAACATCGTATAGGATCTCATTGATAGAGGTGACATTGAGATTGAGGGACACTCATCCAATCAAGAACATGAGATGTTTAAGGAACCATTCCCAAAACATGACAAGGGAAAAGCTAAAGTCACAGATGATCAAGCCAACTATACTAGAGCACCTTACAACTATGATTCAACTATCAATCACATCTCGATGGACAATCATGTCTCTACTATTATCATCAAGGACAAAAATCCTAAGAATCCTACTCAGAGACCCAAGAGTGTCCTAAGAGGTGTTGGATCTTCTTCCGAACCTACCTCTGAATGTCATGTTACAACTCATCAAGGTAAAATTACTTTGCCAGGTGCCTCCACTAAAAATACCGCTTCTTCATCAACCAAACCTGAGTATGACCTTGTAGAACAGTTAGGGAAGACACCCGCGCTCATCTCCATACTTGAGCTCTTACGCATATCCCCCGCTCATAAAGCTATTCTTGACAAAATCTTGAGAGACACCGCCGTTCCTACTAATCTGAACGTGGACCAGTTTCAAGCCATGGTGGGATACCTTTCCATTCCACATTCCCTTACATTCACAGAAGCCAATGACGCCTCCGTAAGTCAGCCTCATAATGCACCACTACACATTGAAGCCTTCATACACAAACATAGAATAAAGCGAGTCCTGATAGATGGAGGAGTTGGTCTAAACATTTGTACATTGAGCACCATTAAACAATTGGGATATTCGGATAAAGATGTGAATTCAACAAATCAAATCACCATCAAGGCATATGATGATGAAGAACGCTCATCCAAGGGCACAGTCACCTTACCTCTAAGAATTGGACCAGTTACAAAGGATGTGGTTTGTCAAGTCCTGGATCTAGATCTCACTTATAATATATTGCTAGGACGTCCTTGGATTCATGAAATGAGGGTAGTCCCATCAACATATCACCAATGCATTAAGTTTCCTCACAATGGAGTCGAGGTAATAGTTAACGGTGATCCTAATCCGTTCATATATTGCAATAACTTGAGATCACATACGGAAACCATCATTCCTAGTAATCGTGAAGCTGTTCCTTCTTCGGCATACATTGATCTTGAGTCATTGAAACCTTTGACATCAAAACAAGGTGAGCTTAAGGGCAAATTTTAGGACAAAGGCATGGGAGAGTACACTTTAAATCAGACCATGTACTTACGACAAGTCATGAGTTCTCCAAAAGAATATGGAAGACCACATCCTAACAAGCAAATAACCATCATGGTATTCAAATGGGACCCTACTACCTTTCAAAGATGGGGCAAACTAGAAGAGGAAGGTTTATACAAAATGCTATACAAAGACATTGAAGATGACACACAAGATCACATCAATATACCCTGTGAGAAATATGGCAAAGGCTTCAAGATTCTACAAAAATTCGGGTATGATGGAAAAAGCCCTCTTGGGTTACGAAAGGAAGGCATCATTGAACCTTTACAACCTGAATTGACTTTCAAAAAAGAACGATCGAAGGGACTTGGCTTCCTAACTTCCAAGGTCCACACTAAACAGACAGAGGAAGCCTTACAAATAAAAGCTGCCAAAGCTCAACAAGAGGATCACTATTCGACAGACTCCAATAAATGGGAATGGGGTTCAGACAAATCCTCCAGTGATTACGAGCTCGCCGAGACATTTAGAGAACCAGATGAACCCACAGAAGAAGAGGAATTTTATAAAAAATTCAGAGTTGGTCAAGAAACAACCCATGAGGATGCCACATAGTCTTCATCTCAAGGTTCTAGGTTGAAATCACATAGGATGAGAACACCTGTCCTAGAATGCGCTACTAGTGATGACAATTTGGATTCGCTCGTGATCGAGACTAATGAGGAGAGTGCCATCGATGACCTCAATAATTACCTTGGCATACCCGAATATAACTGCATCTTCACTCTTAGTCCTGCAAACTCCAAAGACATTAAAGGCCTTCCCCTTGTTCACCACCAACTCATTGACTGGGATTATGAAGGACCAGCACAGTTTGACACATTCCAAAATGATGAAACTGTTATTGACTATCTTGGCATACGAGATGATCTTCCCCTTGGGGACCATAAAGCAGGATACACTATAGAACTCAACAACATGGCATATTTTGGTGAGGGTGTCGGACCTTCTAGTCGCAAAAATGTGAAAATAAGAACAAATCAAGGGTCTTATGGTGAAAACCACACTGTGGCGCTATCTGATCCCAAAAAAGTAAAAAGAAAGGACGTATCTGAGGGCGAAAACCTCTCTAAGGCACCCGAAGATGGAAGGCTCGACATTCTCCCAACATCATATGAGGAAAAGTCATCCATGTTGGTAGAGGAGACTATCAAGACAAACATTGGTACAGAAGAGGTTCCACACAACATATTCCTGGCTAAATCATTGACAGAATCTGAAAGGTCAAAATTCATAAGCTTCTTCAAAGAATGACAAATTAACTTTGCATGGTCATACGCTGATATGCCTGGACTAGATCCGGATTTAGTAATGCATCATTTGACAGTCAAACCGGGGGCAAAGCCAGTGAAACAGAAATTAAGAAAAATGCATCCACAAGTGGCATTACTAGTCAAAGCAAAGCTGGAAAAATTATTGGATATCGGATTCATACGCCCAATTAATTATCCCGAATGGATCTCCAATTTAGTACCTGTCAATAAACCAGATCACAGCATCAGAATATGTACAGATTTCAGAGACATCAACAAAGCTTGTCCAAAAGATGACTTCCCATTACCAAATATTGACTTGATCGTTGATCTCACAGCAGGCCATGAAATGCTATCATTGATGGATGGATTTTCTGGTTATAATCAAATCAGGATCGCACCTGAGGATCAACACAAAACATCATTCACTTGTCCTTGGGGAAGTTTTTGCTGGAATGTCATGCCCTTCGGACTAAAGAATGCAGGTGCTACATATCAAAGAGCAATGACTACTATCTTTCATGATCTCATGCACGTAACTGTGGAAGATTATGTTGATGATCTCTTGGGTAAATCAGTAGACAAAAATACACATTTGGACATACTTTCAGTCATCTTTGATCAGTTGGAAAAATACAAAGTAAGATTAAACCCCAAGAAATGTGTCTTTGGAGTAACCTCCGAGAAGCTCCTAGGATTCATTGTGTCCAAAAGAGGAATCGAAGCCGATCCAGCAAAAGTCAAGGCCATCTTGAACATGCCACCACCCAGAAATATTAGTCAACTTCGATCCTTACAAGGGAGACTCCAGTCTATACGAAGATTCATAGCGCAACTTGCAGATAAGTGTAATCCTTTTCAGCACTTGCTACATAAAAACATCAAATTCAAATGGGATGATAACTGTCAACAGGCTTTTCAGATGCTCAAAGATTATCTTTTGAATCTGCCAGTTTTGATGCCACCAGTTCTAGATCAACCTTTGTTACTATACATCTCAGCTACTCCAACAGCACTGAGGGCACTCTTAGCACAATAAATTGCTGGGAGCAAAGAAAAGGCCGTATACTGTATTAGTCGCACATTGGTGGGATATGAGCTAAACTACACACCAATCGAGCGTGCATGTCTCACCGTGGTCTTTGCTTCATAGAAATTACGACATTACATGCTCACTCATAAGACTAAGTTGGTTGCAAGAATTGATCCATTAAAATACCTTCTCAATAAAGCAACACTTACTGGGCGACTAGCCAAATGGGTAATGATCCTGAGTGAATTCGACATCGAGTATGTGGACAGAAAAGCAATAAAAGGACAAGCCATCGCAGATCAATTAGCAGATGCCCCCATGATTGATGATGTTCCTCTAAATTCAGAATTTCTAGATGAATCCATTTTAACAATATCACATGCAAAGCCATGGCAATTGTACTTTGATGGCTCATACACACAGCATGGGGCAGGAGCTGGTATCCTCTTTATAACTCCTCAAGGGGATTCTATACCAAAATCATACCACTTATCATTTCCTTGCACTAACAATATAGCAGAATATGAGGCATTAACAACTGGATTACGGATTGCAGTTCAGTGGAAGATCCAGGAACTTCGTGTTTTTGGGGATTCTCAACTTGTCATCCTTCAAGCAACTGATGATTACCAAACAAAAAATGAAAAATTAATGCCTTACAAACAAATGGTGGATGATCTGAAACAACACTTCACAAGGATAGATTTTGAGCAGATACCAAGAGAGCAGAATCGCGCCGCAGATGCCATGGCTACAATTGCTTCATTGATAGATCTACCTCCAAATGAGACCTGCTATGAGTTCTTGGTGGATAACCTTTTAGTTCCTTCATATGAGATCACTCCTACTGAAACGATATGTGTTGTTGGTCCCGAGTCCCAGTTATATGGTTCCATCTTCACATACCTTCGTGACAATACCCTACCGCCTAATTTATCAAATAACCAACATCGCACCTTCATTTGCCAATCCTCTCGATATGTCATTTTAGCTGATATCCTATATCGGCGAGGTCTAGATGGCACTTTTCTTAGATGTTTAGAAAGTGATGAAGCTCAGATTGCGTTACGAGAAGTACATGAAGAGATATGTGGTCCACATGCTAGTGGTCCTACCTTGGCCAAGAAACTCATTAGGACTGGATATTACTGGCCCAATATGGAAAAAGACTCATATCAGTTTGTCAAGAAATGTAAGCAATGTCAAATTCATGGAGACCTCATACATGCGTCAGCACAAGAATTACAACCACTTGCGTCTCCTTGGCCCTTTTGTCAGTGGGGACTCGATCTCATAGGCAAGATTCACCCTCCTTCTTCTAATGGTCATAAATTCATTATCACTGCCATAGAGTATTTCACAAAGTGGATTGAAGTTGTGCCTCTCACACAAGTCACTGGAAAACAAATTGCTACCTTCATCCTTAACTATATCATATGCCGATACGGTATTCCTATTTCCATTATCACTGATAACGGGCGTCCCTTCAAAAATCAGGATGTTCGTGAACTCTGTGACCGCTTCCATATTTCCCATCGTTTCTCCACACCATATTACCCCCAAGGTAATGGCCAAGCTGAGGCGTCTAATAAAACAATCCTTAAAATCCTTAAGAAGACAATCGACGACATTGGCCATAATTGGCATATCCAACTTAATCCTGCACTTTGGGCCTATCGCACAAGTGTTCGCACACCTACAAGAGCTACACCTTATTCACTTGTCTATGACACTGAAGCCATCTTGCCTATTGAGGTCGAGTTACCCTCTTTACGGGTCTCTTTGCAAAATATCATCGGTGATGAAGATTATAGAGTCTCTCGCTTACAAGAACTTGAACTACTGGATGAACAGAGACAAACTGCTTTTAATCATCTCAAGACTTACCAACAACGAATGAGTCGCAGCTACAATCACAAAGTCAAGCCTCGCACATTTGAGGTAGGTGATTTGGTTCTCCGAGAAAACCCCAAGAATCAGCAAGATAGAGAGAAGAAGGGCAAGTTCGAACCAAACTGGCTTGGTCCTTACATCATCACAGCAGCATATGGATCTGGTGCATATCAGCTCTCAACTACAGAAGGTGAACCTTTGGAGGATCCTATCAACAACATGCACCTTCGCAGGTTCTACACATAGCTATTCGAAATATCCTAATTCAAAAATACAAAAAAATCAAAAAACTTAAAAAATACAAAAAAATTATAAAACAAAAAAAATCGTTACTTGGTGAAAACCTAGCAAATAGGCGCCTTGTGACAACAAAAAAATCAGAAAAATCAAAAAAAGTAAAGAGAAATAATTTCGTCCAACGGTGAAAACCACTTTGGTGGCGCCCTGGGCAAGTACCATGGTGAAAACTGGGTCACCAGCGCCATGTGTAGAGACATTGCTCCTCCCTCCTTCAGGATTCACTTTCATCCTTTCACTTGGCACACACTCACGACCTATTCATCCATAATAAACTTACTCATTCTCACCATGGCTTGTTATTGATCTACCCAAGATTGGTTAGCCATTCATAATAAACCTCCCTTTTCACCTCCCTTTTCACCTCCCTTTCCATCCATAATAAATCAGATCCTATCTGTGGCTAAGGCAATTCCTACGTCTAGTGATGGGTGTGGAACTAAGAACATCACATGTTTCGAGCAGTACAGTTTCTTCCAACTTCCTTCAGTCTATCCGTGCACAATCCGCAATAAAGTAACATTTGCATCACAGGTCCGCAATAAGGTCTCATCTTCTTCGCAATAAAGTATCAGTTTCATGGATTCAGTCAGTTTCAGATGAGACACAGCAGCGACAATGGGCTTCAACAAATCAAATCTTTCAATAGACTCAGACAACATTATGGTTTAGTGCTATCTATCCTTTCTGTGAAAGTAAACATTGTGACCACAATCAAATAAAACTTATACAAGTGACAAGAGACACTAAACTTGAGGACTACAGTGAATGTTGGTGTCGAGTCTTGGTTTTCTTTTTTATTTTTATCTTTTGGTGACATGTCTTTTAGCTTTTCCGGGATGTCTCTGACTAGAGATTCTATCTCCAGGATGTCTTTGACTAGAAAGGCGAGGATGGGGTATCGTCACCTACTTTTGTTCGCTGTCTGTGGATTGTCTTTTAGTAATGCTATGACTTGTCCAAGGATATGAGGACACTGTGAGTCTAGTGTGAACTGGGGCATTCCTTGTTTGTGACTGTCTTATCTCCATGCAAACAGGTACAATGAATTTCTGGGTTGAACATATGCCTCGATTGTCATAACCTATCTTGCCATAATAAATCTCAATGATGATAACGCACAAGAAGCTCTTTCATGTTCATATCTTCTATCTTTCATCCCCCTTTCTTGATTGACTTCCATCGTCCTTCTTGAGTCCGTGTAGCCTGCTATCACATGACTGAGTATAATAACACACCAAAAACATTTGCATTTCATATAGTTGCACCTGCATTACCACATGATGCTCTGCAAAAAGGATTAGAAAATCTGTTTGATGGCAACACACACAAGAGCACAAGAAACAAACGTTAGTGTTAGCAACAAAAGATTATCCTAAACAGGCATATCAAGAGAGATATTAAGCATGAAATAGAAAGCATATAAACATAAAATGAAATAGCTAATCAAGATGCTCATAGTTGCTCCTCCCTTGTTTCTCTCCTCTCCAAGTCCCAAATGAGTGTAGCTCTCAGCTTTTAGCACTAGCCATGGATGCCATATGGAGATTCAAGATGGTTGAATATGATAAGCAAATACTATGCAAGAGTAGATAGTGATGCTATGAAAAAGCTCTATGCTAATGCCAGTATAACAACAATACTCTAAAAATGCTTCTCCTTTTGCTTGAGGAGAAGGGTTCTATTTATAGAAGAAATAGGGAAATGAAGGGTTAAGATTGAGCAATCTTAACAAGGGTTAGGATTGAAAGTTGGGGATCCATGTGCACAATTGGCACCAATAAAATGGTGACAAGTTTCAACATAGGATTGGGTTGAGAGAAGAGGTTGGAGGCATTAAAGGCCTGAGAAGACCTCATGGTTATCTAGAAGGCAAGGGTCAAGTCTAAATTAAGATTACCCACTGGATTAAGAGTTAATCCAAGGATAAACCTTTGTGCAAATGTTTAAGAGATAATCATGGTCAAAGCATTAATGGCCTGATGAGACCTTTGGGTTGGGTAGAGGTTGAGTCAAAACAAATGTTTTAACCATGTGGGAGGGTTTGAGGTAACCATTAATGGTTATTGGAGACTTTGGGGATTAAGTGGTTGAAGGTTGAAAGCCTTCAATGGTTATCAAAGACTTTGAGCCATTTAGTGGTTTGAAGGTTGGAAGCTTTCAAAGGTTATCCAAGACTTTGAGGGTTAATTTGTTGAACACACAAAGCATTAATTGCTTTTCAAAGACTTTGGAGTCTTTGAGAAGTGACTCCAATTTGCTTAGGAATGTGACAATATTTAAGGGATGAATTTAGGCTAATTAGGAAGGGTTTAGAAGAATCTAGAAGGGGTTTAGGCATACAAGTGGATTTTGTAGGAAAATGCAAGTGGGAGAAATTTTGGTATTTTCAATTAAAATAAAATCATTTATTTCAATTAAATGGTGTAATTTGCATTTGGATAAATATTCAAATAAATATTAATTTATTTAAATGAGAAAATGAAGATAAAGCATTTAAATGCTTGAAGACTTTGAGGGAAACCATTAAAGGCTTGAAGACTTTAAGGAAAACCATTAAAGTCTTAAGAAGACTATAGAAGGAAGCCATCAAGTTTGAAGACTTTAAAGCCATCAAGTTTGAATACTTTAAGGGAAACCATTAAAGGTTTCAAGTGGGTGAGGATAAATAGGATTTTAAATAAATAATTTATTTAAAATAGTTGTGCAACTTGCTTTTGTAGGAAAATACAAGTGGGTGGAGGATAAAGGTGATTTAAATAAATTATTTATTTAAAATAATTGTGCAACTTGCATTTGTAGGAAAATGCAAGTGGGTGGAGGATAAAGGTGATTTAAATAAATGTTAATTTATTTAAATGTGAGAGGTGGGATTTTGGGGGATTTAAATAAATATTAATTTATTTAAATGTGAGAGGTGGGATTTTGGGGGATTTAAATAAATATTAATTTATTTAAATGTGAGAGAATATTTAATTAAATAAATATGATTTATTTATTTAATTAATGGTCTGAATTTGGTTAAGTGAATTAAATCAAATAAATTGAATAATTTATTTAATTAATAGGAGAAGAGGGTTAAGATGAATTAATTAAATATTAATTTAATTAATTATTAATTGATGGTTAAATAATCAAATAAATACTAAGTATTCATTTAATTAAGTGGACAGATTTATGTGACTACATTTGCCCCTCTTTGAGACGGTGCGGTTTATCGCGTCGTTTCAAAGAAAGAAAAATAGGTGTGAAGAAATGCCCCATAAAATGTAAATTTAATGGGTGGTATGCCCCCTCGAGGGATGGGCCGATTTTTTTTGAAAAATCGGGCGATCTCTCGAAAAAGAATGAAAAGCGAAGGGGAGGTAGAATAGAAGAAATTAGAACTAATGATGAAAGAATGGGAGAAAATGGAGTGAATATGAAGAAACAACAAGCCAACGAATACCCTGAGGTCATGCAAGAGATACATAGCAGATGTAGTGTGGGGTTTGGATTGATGCTATACAATTGATCAAAATTGTTTGGACAATCTGGTGCAATCGGTTTAATTGCCCCGGTCAAGTCAAAGCGTGACAGTTGATGTCAGTTGGTCGCTTGGACATGATAAAGTCTGAGTAAGTGAATCAAAGTGACCTGATGTGACTTAGACAATTGATGTAATTGCCCGATGAAGTCAAGGTATATGAAGCAAAATACTCGTTGAGACTTAGACAATTGATGTAATTGTCCGTTGGATTGTGTTTGATTGGTTGATCAATTGATAGTATGTGCATGTGATGGATGGTTGTGGGGAATCATGGCAGCCCCGTTGAGACTAGGTCATTGTGATAAATGCCTGATGTAGTCTAGGATTGCCATAATCGATTACCTGTTGAGACCCGAAGATACTTGATCAGAGTATCTGTTGATAGTCTAGGTGTGTGGGAGTCGATGTATCTGTGTAGACAGAGTAACTGGCTTAATTTTGTGGATGAGTGAGGATGGGAAGCGATGAAGGGATTAGGATGATGTTGATGATCAAGATAGGGAGGGTGAGGGGGGATTTGATGTTAGATAGAAGATATGGAGGACTAGGATCGAGTCCTATGGAAGAAGATGAGTAAAATAGAGTATGCATTATTATGACTACGTATGCATGATATGCAGCTATTATGAATGTATGGATGGATGGAATGCAACGAAATGCAATATATATAGATGAGATGGAATGACGATCCATGGTGCTTTATTTTTCATCATTGAGCTTTAAAATGTTGTAAGAAAATACAAGCAACTTGACATAAAGATTCAAGATGACCAGAGTATTTCTTACATGGATTTTTATATAGCAAGTTAATACAAGCAACTTGATATAATGGATCAAATTGACCTGAGTATTGCTTGCGGAACAGACAAGGATTATCTCCGTTCATGCATGACTTGGATCGTCCTCCTTGATCTTAGGCTGATCATATCCTGAGACAAGTGCATACCGTACTAAGAAATAAAAACCTTTATCCAAATTGGATGAGGAGGAACCAAAGAATGAGCATTGTACCTGTAAACAAATAGTATATACATAAAGAATAAAAGAATATAGATCCTTGGTAATGGTTCATGCTCATATGGTCGAGGTATACGCTGTAGTCAGCAAGCCATAGTGATCTATGACTGCATTTTGGATAAGATCACGTAGCTTGGTGAACTTCCCACGTAGACACCATTAGTACATGCCCCAGAACTTCATCGGAAATAATGCGCAAACGATACAAAACAATGCTGAAAGATCCCGATACAGATAAACAAATGAATTACTCACGAATCAACCAAGCATTTGATAGCTTAACATAATTTTCTTGTCAAAGAAAACGTCACTTTTGTCTTTGTTTTGATAAGGAAGGATGCATCCTTGTTTAAGACAGTTTGATTGTTGATGTTGATTGTTTTGGTCGAGTGATAAGTGGTCATTGTGTGAGTAGTTTGTCAATGTTTATTTTGGTATCTGCATGGATGGGTATGTACAAGGTGTTGCCATGTTTTTGTGTGATTTTTCAATGGTTTTGTCGATGTTTTTGGATTTTGAATTATTTTGAATGTTTTTGGTATTTTTGCGAGATATTTTTGAATGTTTTTGCCAATGAATCACCAGTAATGTAGAATCCACTTCCATCATCTAGATTGTAAGGGCATTGCCCCCAAGTTGGACATGATTTATGAAAAAGCGGGATGCAAGATGTATGGAGTACTATCATAATTGCAGAGGAATAACAAGCCATGGTTGATGGATGTATGTATGAAGTAGATGTGATCGCCACAAGTCTGAAAGATAATGGAGCCATAGCCTTTACGAGTGGCGCCTGTTTGCTAGGTTTTCACCATCGTTCTTACCCAAGGTGCCACCGGAGTGGTTGTTCACCGTTTGGATGCATGATTTTTCTTTACTTTTTTGAATGTTTTTATATTTTCTTCAGGACATTTTTCTGAATGTTTTTTGGTATTTTCTGATAGGCAGGGGAGCCTGATGCTCTGTACAGCTTATGTGTAAAACCGTTTGAGGTGCATGCTGTTGATTGGATCTGCGAGCGGTTCTCCGTCTGATGTAGCCAACTGATATGCCCCGGACCCAAATACAGCAGTGACAACATATGGGCCTAGCCAATTTGATTCAAACTTGCCTTGATGTTCTCTGTTTGGTTGGTTGCGAGGATTCTCTCGAAGAACAAGATCACCTACCTCAAATGTACGAGGTCTAACTCGGTGATTGTAGCTTCTACTCATGCGCTGCTGATAGGCTTTGAGATGGTTGTATGCAGCTTGTCGCTTCTCATCAAGTAGCTCCAAGTCCTGAAGGCGTGAGACTCTGTATGCGTCATCATCAATGAGATTGTGCAAGGAAACCCTTAATGATGGTATCTCGACCTCAATAGGCAAGATAGCTTCTGCACCATAGACCAATGAATAAGGAGTTGCACCTGTAGGGGTTCGAATGCTAGTTCGATATGCCCATAGCGCTGGATTCAATTGAACATGCCAATCACGACCGGCATCATTGACTGTCTTCTTTAGGATCCTCAATATGTTTTTATTGGATGCTTCAGCCTGACCATTGCCTTGTGGGTAATAGGGAGTGGAAAAGCGGTGTTGGATATGAAATTTCTCACAAAGCTCACGGACATCCTGATTTTTGAAAGGAAGACCGTTATCTGTGACAATGGACATGGGCACACCATACCGACAGATGATGTAATTGAGGATGAATGAGGCGATCTGCTTGCCGGTGACTTGGGTAAGTGGAACAGCTTCGATCCACTTGGTGAAATATTCGGTGGCGGTAATAATGAATTTATGGCCATTGGATGAAGATGGATGGATTTTACCCACAAGATCAAGACCCCATTGACAAAAAGGCCATGGTGTTGTGATTGGTTGCAGTTCTTGAGCTGGTGCATGTATTAGGTCGCCATGAACTTGACATTTTTTGCACTTCCTAACAAAGTAGTAGGAATCCTTTTCCAGAGATGGCCAATAGTATCCAGCTCGCATGATCTTCTTGGCTAGTGATGGACCACTTGAGTGAGTCCCGCAAATTCCTTCATGTACCTCTTCCAAAGCCTTTGTTATCTCACCTTGTTCTAGACATCGAAGGAGAGTACCATCAAGACTGCGTCGGTATAGGGTTTCGGCAATAATGGTATATCGAGCAGTTTGGCGAATGAAGGTTTTACGTTGGTTATTTGATTGGTTGGGAGGAAGGGTGTGATCGCGGAGATAGGTGTAGAACTCACCGTACCATGGGGATTCAGAACCAACAAGGCAACATATCATTTCAGATTCGGGGATATCATAAGCGGGAATCCAAAGTTGTTCTACCAAGAACTCGTAGCGTGTTGAATTCTGTGGAAGATCTAGTAGAGATGCGATGGTAGCCATGGCGTCAGCAGCTCGATTCTGATCTCTTGGTATCTGCTCAAAAGTGATAGTAGTAAATGATGTCTTTAGACTGTCCACCATTTGCTTGTATGGCATGAGTTTATCATCTTTGGTCTGATACTCATCTGTTGCTTATCGAATGACTAGTTGGGAATCGCCATATACTTGCAATTCTTTTAATTTCCATTGTACGGCTAACCTGAGTCCTGTGATCAAGGCCTCATACTCTGCTATGTTGTTTGTGCATGGAAATGTGAGCTTGTAAGACTTCGGGATGCTATCACCTTGAGGTGTGATAAACAGAATGCCTGCCCCCGAGCCGTGCCTAGTGTATGAACCATCAAAATATAGTTTCCATGGTTGTGCTTCTGTGATCATGAATATCTCTTCATCTGGAAAATTTGAAATGAGAGGATGATCGCCTATGAGTGGTGCATCGGCCAATTGATCTGCAATGACCTGACCTTTGATAGCTTTACGGTCCACGTACTCAATGTCAAATTCACTTAGAATCATCACCCATTTGGCCAAACGACCTGTCAATGCTGCTTTGCTGAGTAAATACTTGAGTGGATCAATTTTTGCGATGAGTTGTACCTTGTGTGTTAACAGATAGTGCCGCAATTTAGTGGCTGCCAAGATTATTGCTAGGCAAGCTCGCTCAATAGGTGTGTAATTGAGTTCATAGCCCACCAGTGTGCGAGAGATGTAGTAAATAGCACACTCTTTTCCTTTTGCATTATGTTGTGCCAATAGTACACCCAATGCTGTACTTGTTGCTGAGATATAAAGTAACAACGGTCTACTTGGATCTGGTGGCATCAACAATGGTGGATTCATGAGATAGTCTTTAAGCGTCTGAAATGCTTGTTGGCATCTGGCATCCCACTGAAAGTGGATGTTCTTGTGTAGCAAGTGTGTGAATGGGTGACACTTATCAGCCAATTGTGCAATGAATCTTCGGATGGATTGAAGCCGCCCTTGTAATGTCCTTAGCTGACTGATATTCTTTGGAGGTGGCATGTCCATTATTGCCTTAACCTTTGCTGGATCGACCTCAATACCTTTGCTTGAGACAATGTATCCTAGAAGCTTCCCGGAGGTCACTCCGAAGACACATTTCTTTGGGTTGAGTCGAACATGGTACTGTTCCAGTCTATCAAAGATTTTATCTAAGATGTGAAGATGTCCTTCTCTAGTAAGTGATTTTGCTAGTAAATCATCCACATAATCTTCCATTATAGTATGCATCATGTCATGGAAGATGGTGGTCATTGCTCTTTGATAGGTCGCTCCTGCATTCTTTAGACCAAAAGGCATTACATTCCAGCAGTATGTGCCCCATGGACATGTGAAGGCTGTCTTATGTTGGTCCTCTGGTGCGATCTTTATTTGATTGTATCCTGAAAAGCCATCCATGAGTGAAAGCATGGCATGTCCTACTGTCAAATCTACTATGATGTCGATATTTGGTAGAGGGAAGTCATCCTTAGGACATGCCTTATTCAGATCTCTGAAGTCTGTACAAATGCGGATGCCCCCTTTTGGTTTGCCAACTGGTACAATGTTGGAGATCCATTCTGCATAATCAATTGGTCTAATGAAACCAACATCCAGGAGTTTCTTGAGTTCTGTTTTGACTAGCACGGCAATCTGAGGATGCATCTTACGAAGCTTCTGCTTGACAGGTTTGGCTCCTTTTGCTACTGTGAGATGATGCATGACTAAATCAGGATCAAGCCCAGGCATGTCTGCATATGACCATGCGAAGTTGATCTGACGCTTCTGGAAGAACTCTATGAATTGAGGCTGTTCCTCTGGAGTGAGAAGAGATGCCAGATGTATGATATGAGGGTTTTCAGGAGTCCCCACATTGTATTCATTGGTTTCCTCGATAAGAATCGTGGATCGTTCCTGTTGTGTACTAGCAGGGAGAATGTCAAACCCTTCATCCTCAGGCGCCTCAGAGAGGTTTTCACCGTTGGATACGCTCTTTTTTTTTACTTTTGTCGGATCAAACAGCGCCACAGTGTGGTTTTCACTGGAAGATCCATGTTTTATTGTTATATTTTTGCAGCTGAAGGGTTTGGCATCCTCCCCGAAGTATGCTGCGCTATTAAGTTGAATGGCGAATCCAGCTTTGTGATCCCCGCTTGGTAGACTATCCCTTAATTCCAAAAAGTCAATGATAGCCTCATCGTTCTGGAAGAGGTCAAGACATGGGGGATTTGGTTGGTTCCATTCAATGAGTTCAGGGTGGATAATGGGCATTACGTCATCGATTAGGTTAAGTGCGGGAGATGTATCAGTGAGGGTTAAGACGTTATGATGAAGGTCGTTAATGGTACTCTCCCTGTCAGAATCAGGCGTAGGATGAGACATAGGGTCTGTGGAAGATGTTTCCAGCTCAGGTACCCAAGTGGTCTTTATCTGTGCTTCTCTGTAAACAGGGATGTCTTTGTGGGGTGGAGGTGGTGATGTGTCTTCCTCATCTGAAGTGTTAAGTTGCACTGAATCGAATTCCCACTCATGTGAGTCGGTCTCTGAATCACTTTCCAGCATCCGATTGCTATACCATACTGGGATGTCGCTGGAGTTGAATACTGCAGGCGTAACTGGTTTATGTACCTTTGAGGTGATCGGTGTTGCAGGAACCGTGATGGGGATAAAAGAATTTGTCACTGGAAGTATTGGTAGTGTTGATTTAGTGGCTTCTGTTGGAATGGCTGGTGCCATAGATGCTACTACAGGTTCCAATATAGTTGCTGCTATGAATGGTTTTATTGATGTGATGACTGCTGTGGATGGGATTACTGGTTCGATTGGTGGGATGTTTGGTATTGTAGATGGTTGCGGTGGAGTTGTGAGCCTTGATGGGGCAGTGGGGATAATGCTTGATGGTGCTTTGATTATGAAAGGCGTCCTCTTTGCAGTAGGTGGGCAAAATGGTTTGCTGGGTTTACCTTTGAATCTGAGTTTAGGAAGGACTTCTTTTTCAAAGCCTAGGCCTGTATTACCTTTGGGTTTGAACTCTGGCAGCAACGGTTCATGTCGTCCTTGTTTGCAGTATCCCAAAGCACTTTGACCATCATACCCCATTCTTTGCATAATGAGGAGGCCTTTACCATATTGTTCCGTAGGAAGTGTAACTTGCAGTTTGTCAGTGGTGATGGGATCTTTATAGATCCAGTCCGCTAGGTCCTCATCTTGGGTTTCTTCCTCTTGACTCTTTCCAAGGACGAAAGGCGTCAAAGCACATGCGGGCATGACTATGGGTTTTTGGAGTAACTGCTGTGGTTTACCATGTGTTCTAGGAGAAGTGGGCATTTGTCCCACACAAAAGAGCTGACTCAAGTTGTATTCTCCAGGACCTTCCTCTGCTACTTTCATCTTAAGCTTCTCTTGCTTGGGTATAGGGATGTTTGAACTGGCAAGAGAGGCAGGATTTACATATGATGTGGAAGAAATAGCTTCCCTATTATTAGGAACAGTAATCTCCGGTTGATGGCTGATATTATGGCAAAATGCAAAGGGATTTGCATCGCCCAGGATTGTTATCTCTGTACCGTTATGTGGGAACTTGATACATTGATGGTAGGTAGATGGAACAGCTTGCATGGCATGTATCCAAGGTCTCCCTAATAATAGATTATATGGCAGAGGAAGGTCCAGAACCTGACAAATTATGTGCTTTACCACAGGGCCAACCCGGATTAGTAGTACCACAGCTCCTTTGGATGAACGCTCTGCATCATCATAGGCCTTGATGGTGATCTTCTTGCAAGAATCCACTGATTCTATTGCATATCCCAATGCTATGACCAACTGTAGTGTACAAATGTTTAGGCCTGCTCCATTATCTATCAAGACTCGCTTGATCCTGTGTTGGTTGATAAAGCCTTCAATGTGGAGTGAGGCGTTATGCGGTTGTTGGAAGGAGGAGTTGTCACTTTCGGAAAAAGTGAGACAAGGTGATGACTTTAGATTTCCAACCATGGCTTGAAACTGGTCCGTATTCAGGTTTGCAGGGACTGACGCCTCTTGGAGTGCTTGATCCAAGATTGTTTTATGAGATGGTGATAAGCGTAATAGTTCTAAAATGGATATGAGCGCAGGGGTTTTGTCTAATTGTTCCACAAGGTTATATTGCTTTGGGACGGAGGTGGTGCCTTGTGGAGCTGCCTTGATGGTAACTTTGCCACGACGCGTAACAACATTGCAATTTGAGGTGGGATTTTTGAAGGTGATAGTTGCAATTTGTTCACTGGCATCATACAGGTGATTGACAGTGTAGTTATACGCAGCTTGCGTATAATCAGTGGTATCAGGACCTCATCTGGAAGTGGAAGGACCCCTTTGATCTTGTGATGGAAGTGGATTCTTGAACATCTGATGATCATTATTGGTTGTTTTTGGGTCATGCCCTTCAATTTCAATTTCTCCTTGGTCAATAAGATCCTGAATGAGATCTTTCAATCGGTGACAATTACTTGTTTTGTGTCCTCTTCCTTGATGGAATTCACAATGTTCAGTATCTCTCCACCATGCCGGTTTGACCTGAGGCTCATAATTTGATAACTTAGGTAGAGTGATCAAATTCTGAGAAATGAGTTGTCGCATCACTGTTTCAATGGGTTCCCCTAAGGGAGTGTATGTGCGTTTTTGTTTTTGTGGACGAGGTCTTGGTTCATCCTGAGATGTGATGCGACCTTGATTAGGAAGAACATTTGTGTTATTTTGAGGTGGAGGATTTTGTCCTGCAAACCGAACCACAGGTTGTGCATTTTGGACAGTCCGAGCATCCACAACCCCATCGTTAACGATATTCTTATTCTTGTTCCAGAAGTTCGGTTTATCGCTATTGAAGCGCGGGCGAGGACCATCTTTGGGTTCATTAAAGATTTTGATGAGTCCTTTTTTGATGAGTGCCCTTTCACATTTTATACCTTTGGTGATCATATCGTTAAAAGAATCTGTGTCTTTGACATCCAGGTGAAATTCCATTTCTTCGTTTAAGTTGGAAATGAAAATTTCCACTAGTTCTCGTTCAGGTAACTGAAGAGAACGTCTGCTAGACATTTGGCGCCATCGTTGCAGGAATACTGAGAATAATTCACCTGGTTTTTGTTTGGTGTTACATAGATCAGCCATGGTGATGTCGCGTTCAATATTATAAGAGTAATGAGATAGGAACTTCTGGATGAGTTCCTCAAATGTTCTTATGCCACCTGGTAGTCGGGAAAACCATGATGTGGTTGTTCCTCCCAAGCTTTGGGGAAAAAGGCGCATTAGGTATGTGTCCTCATAAGCAACTTCGAGACAAGTGGAATGAAATTCTCGGACATGATCACGGGGATCTCCCTTTCCTCTATATTTTTCGAATTTTGGTGTTTCGAACCCGCGTGGAAAGGGTGGCATATAAAGATTCCTATCAAACGGATAGGGACAGATGTCATTAAGTGAGAATTGATTGGTCCTAACACCACTATGAAGTTGTTGGGCGAGATTCTCGACTTGTTGCCGCAACATCTCCATTTCATTTGGAGGAGGAGGTGGTGGGTTACCTCGAGGGATGTTATATCTGATGTGATTTCTACCTCTTTCCTCCTCATGGCGACTTTGTCTTTCTGATGCTTGTCTTAATTGGGCAAGATCAAAGTCTGAGGGGAGTTTGGCTCCTTCTTGAGCAAGTCTTAAGAAGTGAGCATCTGCGTTGCTCCTTAGTATTTCATCAAATAATCTGTTAAAATGAGGGTTATGCTGAACCCTTTCGATTGTTGAAGGAGTGGGTGTACCTGGGTTTTCATCATTCCCAGTTCCTCCAAGTGCTTCTTGAAATTCATTGAGGTTGTCCTCTTCTTCCTCAATTTCTATTTCTCGCTGCCTTGATCGTGATCGGGTTTGAGCCATTTTGTTTGCAAGTTTGTTTTGAAGTTGATTGAAGATGATGATGAGTTGGTGATGAAAGATTGATGATTGGTGATTTGTGTTGTATGGGGATCTCTAGCACTTTTAAGGTAGATGTAACCGAAATTCCTTTCTTTGAATTGCTTGTTTGTTTGATAAGTTTGGATGTGATAAGGTGTAGAGAAATCTGAGATGTGTTACAGATTTTGACTACCTAGCAATGAGAGGATTCACTCATGAACTAGTTTTAACCTGCGTAGATGTGTCTCTTAGGATGAGCTTATCCTAGATGTAGAAACAATCTAAAAGTGATGTGATGTGTTTGATTTCAAGCAATATCTAAAAAGGAATCTTGGGACAAGAACCTCTTAATGTTTTGAGAGTTGGGATGGATTGATGATGAAGTGATGATGTATGAGTGGGATGATGGATGAAAATGTTTTCAACTTTCAATAAAAACTTTGTGTCACAAATGGGACAAACTCTTCTTCTTCCCTTTCAGACGTTGGTGGCACTTCTCGAGCTGTGTTGTAGGTGATACAGATGTTTGGGAAGAAATTGGGATTAATCTTTCCTCCTTGATTTTTGTGATAACTCAGAGCTCTATATTGCATAAAAGCTCTGTGGTTCAATGATTCTGAATCAAACTCGTTTGTTTTACCTTGAAGGTATAGACGCATGCGATGTAGAAAGACTCTATGGGAGACAAAGATTTGTCGATTGATATAGAAGAATTTCCTCCTTTTGATTAAAGCCTTTGAGCTTAGTGGTCTCCTTTTCAAGGTGATACTCTGATGACACTTCTTCTTTCGCAAGATGTGAAGAATGGTCATAAATTTTTGACTCTTTGTTTGTTTGCACTTTGTTTTTGGTATTTTTGGTTGTGTTGACAGATGTTGGATGAATACTTTGTTTTTGGGATTGATTTTCTGATTTTTCTTTGACAAGAAAACAAAGCAAGCACACAAACACAAGATTGTAGCCTCAAAGGCACAAATGAGTATGGGTCTAGATCAACCCAATTCTTGGACTTGTTTTTGACCCTTCCTTTAGATGTATTTTAAGGTGTATTTCCAAAGCCTGAAGTCGGCTCAATTTGCTCTAGGTCTGTAAAACGAACACACTTCAAACACTCTTTATCCCTATGGTCAAATGGCCAGTTGTGATAAATTTAGCCCACATCTTGATATTTCTTCGACTTTGGTACTACATACCTTATGAATCCCGCCGTGGCAGGTAAGGATGTGATATACTAAGTCTTGCACGAGCATAACAAATAGATGATCCCTATGATGGGGGAGTCACCACTTTTATCAAGCCACAAGTGACTTTTCAAAAAGCTATGTTTCTACTCAAGGAAATATGTATGGTGAGTATCTTGGGAGCAAAACCATCTATGCTCTTGCACTAAATTATATCTCAAATATCCTCAATCAATAGAACGGCTGGGCTACTACTTAAAGGTGTTTAGTCATGTTCGATGTTTTTGGACATAAGTTCATTCTGCAGTGACTCACTTAAGAGCCTTGTAACTGGTGGTGGGGCCCATTTGTCCTTTCGGCCAGTTACACTGTAGGAACAGCTATACCCAAGGCTACAGCTTTCGCTCTCACCTGATTTCTATAGCGGCTCGAAGGATTTACCGCTCGAGGTCGTTCCCAAGAGTATCGATCCCTTGGCAGGCCTCTCTTAAAAAGATAAAATTTTGAGTGTTACTAACACTTTTCTCTTGCACCTAGGACCACGAAAGCCAAGGGAGAGGATAGTGTGTGTTAGAAGTAGGACCACTCGACCAACTCTTTGCACAAGTGTGTCAAGCACGAAAAACACTTGTTCTTTTTAATCTGTCATTGCAATGTGATCTAACTATTTGGAGATGTTGCTCCAACAATCATGGTGTTCTTTTTAATTTTCAAAGGCAATTGTTTGAGTAAACTAGAATTTGAAATCCTGGTCAACTTAATGAAAAACACGTTTGCATGAAGTAAAATTGCTTTGAAAATGAGACAAGTTGATTGTGAATTTTATTTGCACCAAAAATGGAAGTGTGGATTGTGAGTTTTATCTTGATGCAAGAAATAAATTTTGCCTTGTTTATTTTAAGCACCAAAACGAAGTTTGTTTCCTAACTTGCAAAAAAAATAAAGTTGTTTTTGTATAAGTTTGTGGTTCTTTTTACCTTGGAACAATGAAATTCTTTTTAAGAGCCCCAAACAAATATGTGATTCTTTTTTTAAAAGCCCAAAGTTGAAATGTGAAGTTAATTTTAAACCAAAATAAAAAGTGAATTCATTTTTAAAACCAACTTCAAAACACAAGTTAGTAAAAAAATATAAATCTACTCTTTAATCTAATTTAAATCTGCACAAAAGAGAAAAATAGTTAGTAAAATCCGCCTATTTGGTGGGCTTCTACAAGCCTAAATTTTATTTTATTTTTGGTTTTTTAATTTTTTTTTGGTTACAAAGTGATTTGTACAACGTTTTGTTACAATAGCGCTAGTCTGCGTTTGAACAGAGGCACTATTTAACACAAACGTATTAAAAGAAAGGGAAAGACAGAGAAGGGAAAAGCACGGAAACAGGGGGAATAGCGCCAAAATAATGCCAAACGCACCAAAACAGTGTCAAAATCGCAACCTGTGTGACATTTTCAACATTCAAACATGTTATTGGTTAAAAAAAAAAATTGATTCACGTCGGGTTCACCAAATGATGCTCTGCAAAAAGGATTAGAAAATCTGTTTGATGGCAACACACACAAGAGCACAAGAAACAAACGTTAGTGTTAGCAACAAAAGATTATCCTAAACAGGCATATCAAGAGAGATATTAAGCATGAAATAGAAAGCATATAAACATAAAATGAAATAGCTAATCAAGATGCTCATAGTTGCTCCTCCCTTGTTTCTCTCCTCTCCAAGTCCCAAATGAGTGTAGCTCTCAGCTTTTAGCACTAGCCATGGATGCCATATGGAGATTCAAGATGGTTGAATATGATAAGCAAATACTATGCAAGAGTAGATAGTGATGCTATGAAAAAGCTCTATGCTAATGCCAGTATAACAACAATACTCTAAAAATGCTTCTCCTTTTGCTTGAGGAGAAGGGTTCTATTTATAGAAGAAATAGGGAAATGAAGGGTTAAGATTGAGCAATCTTAACAAGGGTTAGGATTGAAAGTTGGGGATCCATGTGCACAATTGGCACCAATAAAATGGTGACAAGTTTCAACATAGGATTGGGTTGAGAGAAGAGGTTGGAGGCATTAAAGGCCTGAGAAGACCTCATGGTTATCTAGAAGGCAAGGGTCAAGTCTAAATTAAGATTACCCACTGGATTAAGAGTTAATCCAAGGATAAACCTTTGTGCAAATGTTTAAGAGATAATCATGGTCAAAGCATTAATGGCCTGATGAGACCTTTGGGTTGGGTAGAGGTTGAGTCAAAACAAATGTTTTAACCATGTGGGAGGGTTTGAGGTAACCATTAATGGTTATTGGAGACTTTGGGGATTAAGTGGTTGAAGGTTGAAAGCCTTCAATGGTTATCAAAGACTTTGAGCCATTTAGTGGTTTGAAGGTTGGAAGCTTTCAAAGGTTATCCAAGACTTTGAGGGTTAATTTGTTGAACACACAAAGCATTAATTGCTTTTCAAAGACTTTGGAGTCTTTGAGAAGTGACTCCAATTTGCTTAGGAATGTGACAATATTTAAGGGATGAATTTAGGCTAATTAGGAAGGGTTTAGAAGAATCTAGAAGGGGTTTAGGCATACAAGTGGATTTTGTAGGAAAATGCAAGTGGGAGAAATTTTGGTATTTTCAATTAAAATAAAATCATTTATTTCAATTAAATGGTGTAATTTGCATTTGGATAAATATTCAAATAAATATTAATTTATTTAAATGAAAAAATGAAGATAAAGCATTTAAATGCTTGAAGACTTTGAGGGAAACCATTAAAGGCTTGAAGACTTTAAGGAAAACCATTAAAGTCTTAAGAAGACTATAGAAGGAAGCCATCAAGTTTGAAGACTTTAAAGCCATCAAGTTTGAATACTTTAAGGGAAACCATTAAAGGTTTCAAGTGGGTGAGGATAAATAGGATTTTAAATAAATAATTTATTTAAAATAGTTGTGCAACTTGCTTTTGTAGGAAAATACAAGTGGGTGGAGGATAAAGGTGATTTAAATAAATTATTTATTTAAAATAATTGTGCAACTTGCATTTGTAGGAAAATGCAAGTGGGTGGAGGATAAAGGTGATTTAAATAAATGTTAATTTATTTAAATGTGTGAGGTGGGATTTTGGGGGATTTAAATAAATATTAATTTATTTAAATGTGAGAGGTGGGATTTTGGGGGATTTAAATAAATATTAATTTATTTAAATGTGAGAGAATATTTAATTAAATAAATATGATTTATTTATTTAATTAATGGTCTGAATTTGGTTAAGTGAATTAAATCAAATAAATTGAATAATTTATTTAATTAATAGGAGAAGAGGGTTAAGATGAATTAATTAAATATTAATTTAATTAATTATTAATTGATGGTTAAATAATCAAATAAATACTAAGTATTCATTTAATTAAGTGGACAGATTTATGTGACTACACCACATATAAGAATTTCATACATACATATAGATATCACAATTGCATCACATCCTGCACACAACACTTGTTAGCACAACTTACATTTGCATTATTATATTCATCTGCATTACATACATTCACATTTGCATCATGCATACATATATAATACATAAAAGAACAAAAAAATATGGCATTACATCATATACATATATACATCCATATTATAAGCATCACATAAGAAAATCTCATCACATAGGTACACATGCATATAGCTGCCGCAAAGATGAATCATCTCATATATATATATATATAAAGTGTCATGATACAATGATCTCAAAATACATATGGCTACAAAAGCACCCGTAGGTGTCTACATCATCATACAAAAATGGTACAAAACTGATACAAAGGGAGCTCTCTACGGCTATGATGAACTCCCTCCCTCGGAGCCGCCTGGCCTCGGTGGAATCTGAGCCCCTGAAGGACCCGCCCCAGGATCACCCTGCCTGTCCCCTCTATCTGGTGGTGGTGGAGGACCCATGACCCCACCACTAAATGCCTGCCTCCTCCGACTCCCTCCAATAACGGTCACTGTCCGCGACGGTCTATGGAAGCTCCTCGCCCACTGATCTGCTGGCACTTCACCATAGTAGAGGTCCCTCCAGTAGGCTATCTCCTCTCCTGCCCGCAGGACATAAGCATATCTTGCCCTTGTGTCCTCAGCTGCCTGTCTCCCCGCCCTCAGCGCTGTCTCAGCCTCTGTGTAGCGCTGAATCACCTGATCTCTCTCCCGCTCAGTATCTCTGAGCTGTCTCCTGAGCCAATCCCTCTCCCTCTCCAGCTCCTGAATCTCATCTGCCTGACCCTGGTAGGTCTCTCTTAGATCTAGCAGCTCAGCCTCCACTGGGTCAGCCCCCTCCGCCTCTGCCTGTGGCTCTCCCTGTATGGGTGCCTACACCTGTACCTGCACCTGTACCTGTGCCTGTGCCTGTGCCTGTACTGGCACCTGGCACCTGTCCCTGTCCCTGTCCCTATCTCTGTACCTGTCTGGGACCCTATGCTACTGGCACCTGTAAAGGCAATCCACCGCGACCCCTCACCACCCGAGCCTGCCTCTCCTCTCCACCCTCCCTCCGAGGTGCAACTCGCCTCTCTCCAACTACTCCTCTCTTCCTCCGTCGGCCTTTGCCCCCATCGCCTCCATCATCATCCTCCTCACCACCACCATCTCCCTCCAGTGCCTCTCCTGGATCTGTCAATCGGGAGAATGGATGCTTTGCCCAATATGCTATATACTCAACATCCATCCTGGTGTCCTCGATCTCAGGCCACATGTCCCAGGGTAGGGGCACCATCTCTGCTAGCTGCGTAACTACCTGATCATATGATAGTAACGGCCCAAACTACGCCTGATCTCTGATTGTGCGGGCATACATGCCCGAGCCCCATGGCATCCTCTGGATCCTGCCATACTGCCTGCAAACCCTGTCCACCAACTGTCTCTCTAGCACATAGAGCATCCGCCCAATCAGATACCTGCTCCGGAAGGTGTAGGGCAGCTCCACTGCGTCATCCTCCCACTCCTCGCAGCCTAGATATGGTCTCCATATGACCACATCAATGTCGTCAATCACCCGTCACCAATGCTCTAACCTACCAATCCGCGGCTGTGATGTGATCATGTCATACAAATGTACAAAGTTGCGTCCATGACCCCTGCCCCTGAAGTGTATCAGTCGGGTAATCGGCAGATGCTCGTAGGCCCATACCTGCAGCAGTGTCACTCCACAGCCCAATCCCACTAATCCATGATAAACAAACTGGTGAAGCTCGTAATACAAATGGGCCAGCACACATGGTCCCCAAGCATATCTGGTGTGTTGTGTCACCAGTGTCTCCAGTGCTCCCCCCAGCCCACAGCTAACCCCCGTGTCGCCCTGTTCGGACACAAGAACCCACTGATAGCTCCTCTTATCACTGTCGGCAACGCTAGTCCTATGGCTGTCATGGTGTCCCATGCCACGTGTCCTGCCCTCATCTCCAATCCAGGGTCCTGAAACACCCGTCTCAAGGCCTCTCTGTCTCCGTCTCGATCATACGGAATCAGATCCCCATTAATCGGCACCCACAGTATCCTGTAGACATCCTCCAGGGTGACTGTCATCTCACCCATCGACAAATGGAATGTGCACGTCTCTAAGTGCCATCTCTCAGCCAGTGCAGTCAGCAAACCCATGTTTGCCCGAAACTCAGGCACATACAGCACATGTCTCAACCCCATCTCCTCGATGGCAGCTTTGTCTTCAAACGACAACTCAGGTCGCAACCTCTGCGTCGACGGGAATCTCTCCCATGACTCTAGCATCGACAAGTACTCCTGCAGTCAAACAAATCAAATCATGTCAGTCATAGTGGCATTCACTGTTTATCACAAAATGCTACTCGCTATCTAAATGCACATAGCTATCTATCCTAGTGACACTCACTGTTCATCACAAAGTGTTGCTATCTATCCTAGTAGTACTCCCTATTCATCACAAAGTACTACGTGTGTGTGACACTCACTGTTCATCACAAAGTGTTACTCACATTTGCACTCCCTGTTCATCACAAAGTGCTGCTCATACTTTGAGTACTCCCTGTTCATCACAAAGTACTCTATCTTAGTACTCCCTGTTCATCACAATGTACTCTATTTTGGTACTCACTGTTCATCACAAAGTGCCTTGATCGATCATAATCTTCTCTAGAGGACCTGCTTGAGTGTATCCTCTCAGCAGCTTATCCAATCGACAGTGTATGTTCATCACAGAACTGCCGATTTGACCTAGAAGACAAAACTTGCATTTTCTCTGACACAAACGTGCTTACAGATGGCACAGACGCCCCTGCATGACGCAAACATGCCCGCATTCGACGCGGACGCGGTTCCAGACATAGACGCGCCTGGCACCTACACAGACGCACCGGCAGACACAGACGCGCCTGGCACCAACGCAGACGTGCCTAGACGAGTTTTGACATTTTTGAACCCTACTTTTAAGTGCATTTATTGCTCTACCTAGTATGCATTAATGACAAAATTAAATGTGTGAAAGTACGAGGAGGTTTGGTGGAACTTACCGGCTCTCCTGCCTCTGCTGGCCTCTGAAATCGGTGAACACGGTCGAATCTATGAACGAAAGCCATCGCTGCTGACTGCTCCTGCTCTTTTCTCGCTCTGCACTTTGATCTCGTGAAGGTGTAGATGACAATGAGGATGTATTTTCCCCCGTGGTCTATCTTATAGCCTACCCTAGCCTTAGCCTTCATTTCCCGAGTCAGTCTTCTTTATCCTGTGACTTTGTCACTTTATCTGATCAGTCCATTTTAACCTTTCTTTCTTATTGAGAGATTGTCTGTGATTTTTCCAGACCTATTCATCCAATCTCTCGAGGGGGCACATCATTCCCATCTTGGGGCAACTCTGTATCAGTTCATCTTATCTTCTTTGAAACAACACGACTAGCCGCATTGTCTCAAAGAGGGGCAAAATGTAGACACCTAGAATTGTCCAGTCTAATTAAATAAATATTTTATTTATTTAATTATCTAAGCCTAATCCTTCTATTAATTAAATAAATCTTTATTTATTTAATTAATCCATTTATCCTCTTCTAGCCTTATTTCTCATTTGAATAAATACATTTATTTATTTAAATTATCCTTTTCCTAAATTAAATAAATATTTTATTTATTTAATTATCCCACTTCTTCTATTAATTAAATAAATCTTTATTTATTTAATTAATTCATTAGCTTTTTCCACACATGACACATATCATTCATCTCTTAATTCCTACACTACCTACCTCTTTCATTATTTTATTATTTCTTCTACCTACCCTCTAATCCTAGCCGACCTCCTTTTTTACACCTCTCAATCTTATCCCTCCATTTCTTATTGTGTCTTCTATTTAAGGAGATGCCTTCTTCATTATCAAACCCTAATGACTGATCTTAAGGATTTGACTATACTACGATCCTACTTGCAACCACATTCCGTTCTTTGTTGAGCTCTTGTGCACATAAAATCTGAGAGCAAATATATCAAGCAAGATCAATGGAGATAGGAAGAATGGAGATCAAAACCCTATTGGACATGTGATGGTATAATCTTTGTGATTTCATTTGATTTGCATTGTCTTAGGTAATCTTCATATGTTATGGTGGATCTTTGTTGTTGTTAGGCTAGGGTTTGGTGGTTGAATTCATTTAGCCTTTCAATCTTGTTATTATTGTTATCCATTTTCACCATATATAGAAGGTAGATACCCCCAAGGTCTGGACCAGACCAAAAGAAGACATTTCAAATTGCAGTCCATTCCCTATGTCTTAGTGAATGGCGCTCTTTTTCGAAAAGACTCCAATGGAGTCTTACTAAGATGCATCGAGCAAAACCAAGTCAGCAGATTGTTAGAAGAATTTCATGATGGCTCTTCAGGGGGCCACTTCTCTACAAGGACTACGACTATCAAAATAATGAGGGTTGGTTATTACTAGCCATTCTTATTCAGTGACTCACATAGATGGGTGAAGAATTGCAAGAAATGTGCTCTCTTCTCTGGGAAGCAAGGACTAGCTGCCCTACCCCTTCATCCCATCCAAGTAGATCAACCATTCACCCAATGGGGTTTAGTCTTCATTGGCATGATAAACCAACCTTCTAATGCTGGCCATAAGTGGATCTTGGCCGCAACAGATTACTTCACTAGGTGGACAGAGGGAGTTGCATTGAGGGATGCTACTGAGGCCTCAATGTTCGAATTCCTTGAGGGAATTGTAACAAGATTTGGTATCTCCTCCACCATCATATCGAACAATGCCAAAGCATTTGTTGGAACCCAAATCAGTTCTTGGGCAGTTAAGCATGGTGTATACTTGAAGACATCATCCAATTATTACCCTCAGGGTAACGGCTTGGCTGAATCTTCCAACAAGAACCTCATTAGGATAATTAAAAGGACAATTGAAGACAATCAAAGGGCATGGCACACTAAGTTGAGGATAGCCTTATGGGCTTACAGGATCACACCCAAGAGAGCGATTGGTAACTCCCCTTTCATGCTAGTATATGGGAAGGAAGGAAGACTCCCAACTTCCCTAGAGTTACCCTCTCTTGAACTAGCACATCAACTGGAATTAATAGAGAATGATGCCATGACAGTAAGACTAGCTGAGTTGATGGAGATGGAGGAGGTTAGAAGTCAGTCTATGCATACACTTAAGACTCATCAAGAGCAGGTTAAGAAGGTTTTTGACAAAAAGGCTACTAATAGGGTCTTCAAAGAGGGAGATCTAGTTCTCAAGTGGGATGCAGGCAGAGCCAAAGCTGGGCAACACTCCAAATTTGATGCTATCTGGAGTGGTCCATATGTCATTACTAGTTGCAAGAGGCCAATGCATTTCATCTCTCCAAGCTTGATGGCGAAGTTCTTCCAATTCCAGTGAATGAGATTCATCTCAAGCCTTTCTTCTAAAGAAGGTGTTGATGACTATGTAAATATTAGACTAGAGGTTGTTTTGCTTTCATAAGTGCTTATGCACATGCCACATTCTCCTTAAGAGGGTGTATGCTCTAGTTTTCAGTTTTCCTCCAAGTGATTGCACACACATGTTTGGGTCTTCCATGACTCAGTGCCCAATGGATGCTTAAGGCTTCTGGACTTCATGCTTAGCAGGCAAGCATCCCGCAGAAATCGCAAAAAATGTTGTCATTTTATGACACCCTTGGTCCATCAGTGAGAACCGATCAGAGATATGTTCCATGGACCAGTGTTGCCCAGTTGATCAAGGAGAAAAGCAATGGAATTATGAAATGTGAAGTGTTGTCTTGTCAGAAGAAGGTTCCTAAGTCTTCCCAACTACAGTGACTCCGGTCTCTGAAGTCACCCCGGAACTCCGAAACCCCCAGATTCTGAAGTTCCTTGTTCTTCAACCCCGAAACTCCGGAACCCCCAGGTTCCCAAGTTCCTTGTCCAACTATGGTGACTCCAGTCTCTGAATTTTCCCAACTACAGTGACTTTGGTCTCTGAAGTTCCCCAACTACGATGACTTCGGTCTCCGAAGTTCCCCAACTACGGTGACTCCGGTCTCCCAAGTTACCCCGGAACTTCGGAACCCCTAGGTTCCGAAGTTCCTTGTTCTTCAACCCTGGAACTCTGGAACCCCCAGGTTCCCAAGTTCCTTGTCCAACTACGATGACCCTGGTCTCTGAGGTTCCCAACTATGGTGACCCCGGTCTTCGAAGTTTTCCAAACTACTTCCGACTTGCAGCACTTCCGGATGGCATGATCAACACTCAAAGCTTTAAATGCTCCGACAACTTTGGTGACTTATGCACTTTTTTATGTGGAGCCATTAGGGTGCATTTAATGTTTTTGACAGGATTTCCATCAAGGGAGGTACGGGGCCATGCTTGGTGACTTATGTCATGCCTGACTTTGGAAGGTCGGTCAATCCACCTTCTCAAGATTGCCCTTTGTGGGTATGGCTAGGTTGCTTGTACATCATGCACTTCCCTGCACCTCCAGACTGACAAGCAGGGGTCAGGATCACCATTGTAACCCATTTTTCTATATAAGGTGTAGTCACATAAATCTGTCCACTTAATTAAATGAATACTTAGTATTTATTTGATTATTTAACCATCAATTAATAATTAATTAAATTAATATTTAATTAATTCATCTTAACCCTATTCTCCTATTAATTAAATAAATTATTCAATTTATTTGATTTAATTCACTTAACCAAATTCAGACCATTAATTAAATAAATAAATCATATTTATTTAATTAAATCTTCTCTCACATTTAAATAAATTAATATTTATTTAAAACCCCCAAAATCCCACCTCTCACATTTAAATAAATAAATCATTTATTTAAATCACCTTTATCCTCCACCCACTTGCATTTTCCTACAAATGCAAGTTGCACAATTATTTTAAATAAATAATTTATTTAAATCACCTTTATCCTCCACCCACTTGTATTTTCCTACAAAAGCAAGTTGCACAATTATTTTAAATAAATAATTTATTTAAATCACCTTTATCCTCCACCCACTTGTATTTTCCTACAAAAGCAAGTTGCACAACTATTTTAAATAAATTATTTATTTAAAATCCTATTTATCCTCACCCACTTGAAACCTTTAATGGTTTCCCTTAAAGTAGTCAAACTTGATGGCTTTAAAGTCTTCAAACTTGATGGCTTCCTTCTATAATCTTCTTAAGACTTTAATGGTTTTCCTTAAAGTCTTCAAGCCTTTAATGGTTTCCCTCAAAGTCTTCAAGCATTTTAATGCTTTATCTTCATTTTTCTCATTTAAATAAATTAATATTTATTTGAATATTTATCCAAATGCAACTTACACCATTTAATCGAAATAAATGATTTTATTTTAATTGAAAATACCAAAATTTCTCCCACTTGCATTTTCCTACAAAATCCACTTGTATGCCTAAACCCCTTCTAAATTCTTCTAAACCCTTCCTAATTAGCCTAATCCATCCCCTAAATATTGTCACATTCCTAAGCAAATTGGAGTCACTTCTCAAAGACTCCAAAGTCTTTGAAAAGCAATTAATGCTTTGTGTGTTCAACAAATTAACCCTCAAAGTCTTGGATAACCTTTGAAAGCTTCCAACCTTCAACCACTAAATGGCTCAAAGTCTTTGATAACCATTGAAGGCTTTCAACCTTCAACCACTTAATCCCCAAAGTCTCCAATAACCATTAATGGTTACCTCAAACCCTCCCACATGGTTAAAACATTTGTTTTGACTCAACCTCTACCCAACCCAAAGGTCTCATCAGGCCATTAATGCTTTGACCATGATTATCTCTTAAACATTTGCACAAAGGTTTATCCTTGGATTAACTCTTAATCCAGTGGGTAATCTTAATTTAGACTTGACCCTTGCCTTCTAGATAACCATGAGGTCTTCTCAGGCCTTTAATGCCTCCAACCTCTTCTCTCAACCCAATCCTATGTTGAAACTTGTCACCATTTTATTGGTGCCAATTGTGCACATGGATCCCCAACTTTCAATCCTAACCCTTGTTAAGATTGCTCAATCTTAACCCTTCATTTCCCTATTTCTTCTATAAATAGAACCCTTCTCCTCAAGCAAAAGGAGAAGCATTTTAGAGTATTGTTGTTATACTGGCATTAGCATAGAGCTTTTTCATAGCATCACTATCTACTCTTGCATAGTATTTTCTTATCATATTCAACCATCTTGAATCTCCATATGGCATCCATGGCTAGTGCTAAAAGCTGAGAGCTACACTCATTTGGGACTTGGAGAGGAGAGGAACAAGGGAGGAGCAACTATGAGCATCTTGATTAGCTATTTCATTCTATGTTTATATGCTTTCTATTTCATGCTTAATATCTCTCTTGATATGCCTGTTTAGGATAATCTTTTGTTGCTAACACTAACGTTTGTTTCTTGTGCTCTTGTGTGTGTTGCCATCAAACAGATTTTCTAATCCTTTTTGCAGAGCATCATTTGGTGAACCTGACGTGAATCCAAACACCCAAAAGATCAATTTTTTTTTTTTTTTTTAACCAATAACATGCTTGAATGTTGAAAATGTCACACAGGTTGCGATTTTGACACTGTTTTGGTGCGTTTGGCATTATTTTGGCGCTATTCCCCCTGTTTCAGTGCTTTTCCCTTCTCTGTCTTTCCCTTTCTTTTAATACGTTTGTGTTAAATAGTGCCTCTGTTCAAACGCAGACTAGCGCTATTGTAACAAAACGTTGTACAAATCACTTTGTAACCAAAAATAAATAAAAAACCAAAAAAAAATAAAAAATTTAGGCTTGTAGAAGCCCACCAAATAGGCGGATTTTACTAACTATTTTTCTCTTTTGTGCAGATTTAAATTAGATTAAAGAGTAGATTTATATTTTTTTACTAACTTGTTTTTGAAGTTGGTTTTAAAAATGAATTCACTTTTTATTTTGGTTTAAAATTAACTTCACATTTCAAATTTGGGCTTTTGAAAAAGAATCACACATTTGTTTGGGGCTATTAAAAAGAATTTCATTGTTCAAAGGTAAAAAGAACCACAAACTTATACAAAAACAACTTTATTTTTTTTTTGCAAGTTAGAAAACAAACTTCGTTTTGGTGCTTAAAATCAACAAGGCAAATTTTATTTCTTGCATCAAGATAAAACTCACAATCCACACTTCCATTTTTGGTGCAAATAAAATTCACAATCAACTTGTCTCATTTTCAAAGCAATTTTACTTCATGCAAACGTGTTTTTCATTAAGTTGACCAGGATTTTCAAATTCTAGTTTACTCAAACAATTGCCTTGGAAAATTAAAAAGAACACCATGATTGTTGGAGCAACATCTCCAAATAGTTAGATCACATTGCAATGATAGATTAAAAAGAACAAGTGTTTTTCGTGCTTGACACACTTGTGCAAAGAGTTGGTCGAGTGGTCCTACCTCTAACACACACTATCCTCTCCCTTGGCTCTCGTGGTCCTAGGTGCAAGAGAAAAGTGTTAGTAACACTCAAATTTTATCTTTTTAAGAGAGGCCTGCCAAGGGATCGATACTCTTGGGAACGACCTCGAGCGGTAAATCCTTCGAGCCGCTATAGAAATCAGGTGAGAGCGAAAGCTGTAGCCTTGGGTATAGCTGTTCCTACAGTGTAACTGGCCGAAAGGACAAATGGGCCCCACCACCAGTTACAAGGCTCTTAAGTGAGTCACTGCAGAATGAACTTATGTCCAAAGCCATCGAACATGACTAAACACCTTTAAGTAGTAGCTCACCCATTCTATTGATTGAGGATATTTGAGATACAATTTAGTGCAAGAGCATAGAAGGTTTTGCTCCCAAGATACTCACCATACATATTTCCTTGAGTAGAAACATAGCTTTTTGAAAAGTCACTTGTGACTTGATAAAAGTGGTGACTCCCCCATCATAGGGATCATCTATTTGTTATGCTCGTGCAAGACTTAGTATATCACATCCTTACCTGCCACGGCGGGATTCATAAGGTATGTAGTACCAAAGTCGAAGAAATATCAAGATGTGGGCTAAATTTATCACAACTGGCCACTTGACCTTAGGGATAAAAAGTGTTTGAAGTATGTTCGTTTTACAGACCTAGTGCAAATTGAGCCGACTTCAGGCTTTGGAAATACACCTTAAAATAAATCTAAAGGAAGGGTCAAAAACAAGTCCAAGGATTGGGTTGATCTAGACCCATACTCATTTGTGCCTTTGAGGCTACAATTTTGTGTTTGTGTGCTTGCTTTGTTTTCTTGTCAAAGAAAAATCAGAAAATCAATCCCAAAAACAAAGTATTCATCCAACATTTCTCAAAAACAACCAAAAGTACCAAAAACAAAGTGCAAAACAACAAAGAGACAAATTTTATGACCATTCTTCACATCTTGCGAAAGAAGAAGTGTCATCAGAATATCACCTTGAAAAGGAGACCACTAAGCTCAAAGGCTTTGATCAAAAGGAGGAAATTCTTCTATCTCAATAGACAAATTTTTGTCTCACATAGAGTCTTTCTACATCGCATGCGTCTATACCTTCAAGAAAAAAAAAAACAAACGAGTTTGATTCAGAATCATTGAACCGCAGAGCTTTTATGCAATATAGGGCTCTGAGTTATCACAAAAATCAAGGAGGAAAGATTAATCCCAACTTCTTCCCAAAACGTCTGTATCACCTACAACACAGCTCGAGAAGTGCCACCAACGCCTGAAAGGGAAGAGGTAGAGTTTGTTCCATTTGTAACACAAAGTTTTTATTGAAGTTGAAAAACAAAACATCCATCATCTCATTCATACATCATTATTCCATCATCAATTCATCCCAAAACTCTCAAAACATTAAGAGGTTCTTGTCCCAAGTTCTCTTTTAGATATTGCTTGAAATCAAACACATCACATCACTTTTTAGATTGTTTCTACATCTAGGATAAGCTCATCCTAAGAGACACATCTACGCAGGTTAAAACTAGTTCATGAGTGAATCCTCTCATTGCTAGGTAGTCAAAATCTGTAACACATCTCAGATTTCTCTGCACCTTATCACATCCAAACTTATCAAAACAAACAAGCAATTCAAAGAAGGAATTTCAGTTACATCTACCTTAAAGTGCTAGAGATCCCCATACAACACAAATCACCAACCAATCAATCTTTCATTTCATCACCACTCATCATCATCTTCAATCAACTTCAAAAACAAACTTGCAAACAAAATGGCTCAAACCCGATCACGATCAAGGCAACGAGAAATGGAAATTGAGGAAGAAGAGGACAACCTCAATGAATTTCAAGAAGCACTTGGAGGAAATGGGAATGATGAAAACCCAAGTACTCCCACTCCTTCAACAATCGAAAGGGTTCAGCATAACCCTCATTTTAACAGATTATTCGATGAAATACTAAGGAGCAATGCGGATGCTCACTTTTTAAGACTCGCTCAAGAAGGAGCCAAACTCCCCTCTGACTTTGATCTTGCCCAATTAAGACAAGCATCAGAAAGACAAAGTCGCCATGAGGAGGAAAGAGGTAGAAATCACATCAGATATAACATCCCTCGAGGTAACCCACCACCTCCTCCTCCAAATGAAATGGAGATGTTGCGGCAACAAGTCGAGAATCTCGCCCAACAACTTCATAGTGGTGTTAGGACCAATCAATTCTCACTTAACGACATCTGTCCCTATCCGTTTGATAGGAATCTTTATATGCCACCCTTTCCACGCGGGTTCGAAACACCAAAATTTGAAAAATATAGAGGAAAGGGGGATCCCCGTGATCATGTCCGAGAATTTCATTCTGCTTGTCTTGAAGTAGCTTATGAGGACACATACCTAATGCGCCTTTTTCCCCAAAGCTTGGGAGGAACAACCACATCATGGTTTTCCCGACTTCCAGGTGGCATAAGAACATTTGAGGAACTCATCCAGAAGTTCCTATCTCATTACTCTTATAATATTGAACGCGACATCACCATGGCTGATCTATGTAACACCAAACAAAAACCAGGTGAATTATTCTCAGTATTCCTGCAACGATGGCGCCAAATGTCTAGCAGACGTTCTCTTCAGTTACCTGAACAAGAACTAGTGGAAATTTTCATTTCCAACTTAAACGAAGAAATGGAATTTCACCTGGATGTCAAAGACACAGATTCTTTTAACGATATGATCACCAAAGGTATAAAGTGTGAACGGGCACTCATCAAAAAAGGACTCATCAAAATCTTTAATGAACCCAAAGATGGTCCTCGCCCGCGCTTCAATAGCGATAAACCGAACTTCTGGAACAAGAATAAGAACATCGTCAACGATGGAGTTGTGGATGCTCGGACTGTCCAAAATGCACAACCTGTGGTTCGGTTTGCAGGACAAAATCCTCCACCTCAAAATAACACAAATGTTCCTCTTAATCAAGGTCGCATCACATCTCATGATGAACCAAGACCTCGTCCACAAAAACAAAAACGCACATACACTCCCTTAGGGGAACCCATTGAAACAGTGTTGCGACAACTCCTCTCTCAAAATTTGGTCACTCTACCTAAGCTATCAAACTATGAGCCTCAAGTCAAACCAGCATGGTGGAAAGATACTGAACACTGTGAGTTCCATCAAGGAAGAGGACACAAGACAAGTAATTGTCACCGATTGAAAGATCTCATTCAGGATCTTATTGACCGAGGAGAAATTGAAATTGAAGGGCATGACCCAAAAACAACCAATAATGATCATCAGATGTTCAAGAATCCACTTCCATCGCAAGATCAAAGGGGTCCTTCGACGTCCAGTCGAGGTCCTGATACCACTGATTATACGCAAGCTGCGTATAACTACACTGTCAATCACCTGTATGATGCCAGTGAACAAATTGCAACTATCACCTTCAAAAATCCCACCTCAAATTGCAATGTTGTTACACGTCGTGGCAAGGTCACCATAAAGGCAGCTCCACAAGGCACCACCTCCATCCCAAAGCAGTACAATCTTGTGGAACAATTAGACAAAACCCCTGCGCTTATATCCATCTTGGAGCTTTTGCGTCTGTCACCCTCTCATAAAACAATCTTGGATCAAGCACTCCAAGAGGCGTCAGTCCCTGCAAACCTGAACACGGACCAATTTCAAGCCATGGTTGGAAGTCTAAAGTCATCACCTTGTCTCACTTTTTCCGAAAGTGATAACTCTTCCTTCCAGCAACCTCATAACGCCTCACTCCACATTGAAGGCTTTGTCAACCAACACAGGATCAAGCGAGTCTTGATTGATAATGGAGCAGGCCTAAACATTTGCACACTACAGTTGGTCACAGCATTGGGCTATGCAGTAGAATCAGTGGATCCTCGCAAGAAGATCACCATCAAGGCCTATGATGATGCAGAGCGTTCATCCAAAGGAGCTGTGGTACTACCAATCCGAGTGGGCCCTGTGGTAAAGCACATCATCTGTCAGGTTCTGGACCTTCCTCTGCCATATAATCTATTATTAGGAAGACCTTGGATACATGCCATGCAAGCCGTTCCATCTACCTACCATCAATGTATCAAGTTCCCACATAATGGTGCAGAGATCACAATCCTGGGTGATGCAAATCCCTTTGCATTTTGCCATAATATCAGCCATCAACCAGAGATTACTGTTCCTAATAATAGGGAAGCCATTTCCTCCACATCATATGTAAATCCCGCCTCTCTTGCCAGTTCAAACACTCCTATACCCAAGCAAGAAAAGCTTAAGATGAAAGTAGCAGAGGAAGATCCTGGAGAATATAACTTGAGTCAGCTCTTTTGTGTGGGACAAATGCCCACTTCTCCTAGAACACATGGTAAACCACAGCAGTTACTCCAGCAACCACTAATCACGCCTGCATGTGCCTTAACGCCTTTCATCCTTGGAAAGAGTCAAGAGGAAGAGACACAAGATAAGGACCTGGCGGACTGGATCTATAAAGATCCCATCACCACTGACAAACCGCAAGTTACACTTCCTACGGAACAATATGGCAAAGGCCTCCTCATTATGCAAAGAATGGGATATGATGGTCAGAGTGCTTTGGGATACTGCAAACAAGGACGACATGAACCTCTGCTACCAGAATTCAAGCCCAAAGGTAATACAGGCCTAGGCTTTGAAAAAGAAGTCCTTCCTAAACTCAGATTCAAAGGAAAACCCAGCACACCATTTTGCCCACCTACTGCAAAGAGGACACCTTTCATAATCAAAGCACCATCAAACACTATCCCCACTGCCCCATCAAGGTTCACAAACCCACCACAACCATCTACAATACCAATCATCCCACCAAACGAACCAGTAATCCCATCAATAACACCAATAGCAGCAGCAACTGTATCAGAACCCGCAGCAACATCTATGGCACCAGTAGTTCCAGCAGAAACCACTGAGTCACCATTACCAATACTTCCAGTAACAAATCCTTTAAACCCCATCACGGTTCCTGCAGCACCGATCACCACAAAGATACATAAACCAATCACACCTGCCGTATTTAACTCAAAAGATATCCCAGTATGGTATAGCAATCGAATGCTGGAAAGTGATTCAGAGACCGACTCACATGAGTGGGAATTCGATTCAGTGCAACTTAACACTTCAGATGAGGAAGACACATCACCACCTCCACCCCGCAAAGACATCCCTGTTTACGGAGAAGCACAGATAAAGACCACTTGGGTACCTGAGCTGGAAACATCTTCCACAGACCCTATGTCTCATCCTACGCCTGATTCTGACAGGGAGAGTACCATCAACGACCTTCACCACACTGTCTTAACCCTCACTGATACATCTCCCGCACTTAACTTAATCGATGAAGTAATGCCCATTATCCACCCTGAACTCATTGAATGGAACCAACCAAATCCCCCATGTCTTGACCTCTTCCAGAACGATGAGGCTATCATTGACTTTTTGGAATTAAGGGATAATCTACCAAGCGGGGATCACAAAGCTGGATTCGCCATTCAACTTAATAGCGCAGCATACTTCGGGGCGGATGCCAAACCCTTCAGCTACAAAAATATAACAATAAAACATGGATCTTCCAGTGAAAACCACACTGTGGCACTGTTTGATCCGACAAAAGTAAAAAGAAAGAGCGTATCCAACGGTGAAAACCTCTCTGAGGCGCCTGAGGATGAAGGGTTTGACATTCTCCCTGCTAGTACACAATAGGAACGATCCACGATTCTTATCGAGGAAACCAATGAATACAATGTGGGGACTCCTGAAAATCCTCATATCATACATCTGGCATCTCTTCTCACTCCAGAGGAACAGCCTCAATTTATAGAGTTCTTCCAACAGCGTCAGATCAACTTTGCATGGTCATATGCAGACATGCCTGGGCTTGATCCTGATTTAGTCATGCATCATCTCACAGTAGCAAAAGGAGCCAAACCTGTCAAGCAGAAGCTTTGTAAGATGCATCCTCAGATTGCCGTGCTAGTCAAAACAGAACTCAAGAAACTCCTGGATGTTGGTTTCATTAGACCAATTGATTATGCAGAATGGATCTCCAACATTGTACCAGTTGGCAAACCAAAAGGGGGCATCCGCATTTGTACTGACTTCAGAGATCTAAATAAGGCATGTCCTAAGGATGATTTCCCTCTACCAAATATCGACATCATAGTGGATTTGACAGTAGGACATGCCATGCTTTCACTCATGGATGGCTTTTCGGGATACAATCAAATAAAGATTGCACCAGAGGACCAACATAAGACAGCCTTCACATGTCCATGGGGCACATATTGCTGGAATGTAATGCCTTTTGGTCTAAAGAATGCAGGAGCGACCTATCAAAGAGCAATGACCACCATCTTCCATGACATGATGCATACTATGATGGAAGATTATGTGGATGACTTACTAGCAAAATCACTTACTAGAGAAGGACATCTTCACATCTTAGATAAAATCTTTGATAGACTGGAACAATACCATGTTTGACTCAACCCAAAGAAATGTGTCTTCGGAGTGACCTCCGGGAAGCTTCTAGGATACATTGTCTCAAGCAAAGGCATTGAGGTCGATCCAGCAAAGGTTAAGGCAATAATGGACATGCCACCTCCAAAGAATATCAGTCAGCTAAGAACACTACAAGGACGGCTTCAATCCATCCGAAGATTCATTGCACAATTGGCTGATAAGTGTCACCCATTCACACACCTGTTACACAAGAACATCCGCTTTCAGTGGGATGCCCGATGCCAGCAAGCATTTCAGGCGCTTAAAGACTATCTCATGAATCCACCATTGTTGATGCCACCAGATCCAAGTAGACCGTTGTTACTTTATATCTCAGCGACAAGTACAGCATTAGGTGTACTACTAGCACAACATAATGCAGAAGGTAAAGAGTGTGCTGTATACTACATCTCTCGCACACTGGTGGGCTATGAACTCAATTACACACCTATTGAGCGAGCTTGCCTAGCAGTAATCTTGGCAGCCACTAAACTGAGGCACTATCTGTTAACACACAAGGTGCAACTCATTGCAAAGATTGATCCACTCAAGTATTTACTCAGCAAAGCAGCATTGACAGGTCGCTTGGCCAAATGGGTGATGATTCTAAGTGAATTTGACATTGAGTATGTGGACCGTAAAGCTATCAAAGGTCAAGTTATTGCAGATCAGTTGGCCGATGCACCACTCATAGGTGATCATCCTCTCATTTCCAATTTTCCAGATGAAGAGATATTCATGATTACAGAAGCACAGTCATGGAAATTATACTTTGATGGTTCATACACTAGGCACGGCTCGGGGGCAGGCATTCTGTTTATCACACCTCAAGGTGATCGCATCCTGAAGTCTTACATGCTCACATTTCCATGCACAAACAACATAGCAGAGTATGAGGCTTTGATCACAGGACTCAGGTTAGCCATACAATGGAAATTAAAAGAATTACAAGTATATGGCGATTCCCAACTAGTCATTCGACAAGCAACAGATGAGTATCAGACCAAAGATGATAAACTCATGCCATATAAGCAAATGGTGGACACTCTAAAGACATCATTTACTACTATCACTTTTGAGCAGATACCAAGAGATCAGAATCGAGCTGCTGACGCCATGGCTACCATCGCATCTCTCTTAGATCTTCCACAGAATTCAACACGCTACGAGTTCTTGGTAGAACAGCTTTGGATTCCTGCTTATGATATCCCCGAATCCGACATGATATGTCACCTTGTTGGTTCTGAATCCCCATGGTACGGTGAGTTCTACACCTATCTCCGCGATCACACCCTTCCTCCCAACCAATCAAATAACCAACGTAAAACCTTCATTCGCCAAACTGCTCGATATACCATTATTGCCGAAACCCTATACCGACGCAGTCTTGATGGTACTCTCCTTCGATGTCTAGAACAAGGTGAGATAACAAAGGCTTTGGAAGAGGTACATGAAGGAATTTGCGGGACTCACTCAAGTGGTCCATCACTAGCCAAGAAGATCATGCGAGCTGGATACTATTGGCCATCTATGGAAAAGGATTCCTACTACTTTGTTAGGAAGTGCAAAAAATGTCAAGTTCATGGCGACCTAATACATGCACCAGCTCAAGAACTGCAACCAATCACAACACCATGGCCTTTTTGTCAATGGGGTCTTGATCTTGTGGGTAAAATCCATCCATCTTCATCCAATGGCCATAAATTCATTATTACCGCCACCGAATATTTCACCAAGTGGATCGAAGCTGTTCCACTTACCCAAGTCATCGGCAAGCAGATCACCTCATTCATCCTCAATTACATCATCTGCCGGTATGGTGTGCCCATGTCCATTGTCACAGATAACGGTCTTCCTTTCAAAAATCAGGATGTTCGTGAGCTTTGTGAGAAATTTCATATCCAACACCGCTTTTCCACTCCCTATTACCCACAAGGCAATGGTCAGGCCGAAGCATCCAATAAAAACATATTGAGGATCCTAAAGAAGACAGTCAATGATGTCGGCCGTGATTGGCATGTTCAATTGAATCCAGCGCTATGGGCATATCGAACTAGCATTCGGACCCCTATAGGTGCAACTCCTTATTCATTGGTCTATGGTGCTGAAGCTATCTTACCTATTGAGGTTGAGATACCATCATTACGAGTTTCATTGCACAATCTCATCGATGATGAAGCATACAGAGTATCCCGTCTTCAAGACTTAGAGTTACTAGATGAGAAGCGACAAGCTGCATACAATCACCTCAAAGCCTATCAGCAGCGCATGAGTAGAAGCTACAATCACCGAGTTAGATCTCGTACATTTGAGGTAGGTGATCTTGTTCTTCGAGAAAATCCTCGCAACCAACCAAACAGAGAACATCAAGGCAAGTTTGAATCAAACTGGTTGGGCCCATATGTTGTCACTGCTGTATTCGGGTCCGGGGCATATCAGTTGGCTACATCAGACGGAGAACCGCTCGCAGATCCAATCAATAGCATGCACCTCAAACGGTTTTATACCTAAGGTGTACAAGGCATCAGGCTCCCCTGCATATCAGAAAATACCAAAAACATTCAGAAAAATGTCCTAAAGAAAATACCAAAAACATTCAGAAAAATGTCCTAAAGAAAATACAAAAACATTCAAAAAAAGTAAAGAAAAATCATGCATCCAAACGGTGAACAACCACTCCGGTGGCACCTTGGGTAAGAACGATGGTGAAAACCTGGCAAACAGGCGCCACTCGTAAAGGCTATGGCTCCATTATCTTTCAGACTTGTGGCGATCACATCTACTTCATACATACATCCATCCATCCATCCAAACCATGGCTTGTTATTTGATCTGCAATTAAGAAAATACTCCATGCGTCTAGCATCCCACCTTTTCATAGTCATGTCTAAAACTGGGGGCAATGCCTTTAACCTATTGATGGAAGTGGATTCTACATTGTCTTATGATTCATTAAGTTCTTCATTCAAACAATCATCAAAAATCCAAAAACATTCAAAAATATCTCGCAAAAATACCAAAAACATTCAAAACAATTCAAAATCCAAAAACATCGACAAAACCATTGAAAAATCACACAAAAACATGGCAACACCTTGTACATATTTATCCGATCAGATACAAAATAAACATTGACAAAATACTCACACAATGACCATTTATCACTTGACCAACACAATCAACATCTACAATCCAAACTGTCTTAAACAAGGATGCATCCTTCCTTACCAAAACAAAGACAAGATGATGTTTTCTTTGACAAGAAAATTCTGTTAGGCTGTCAAATACTTGGTTGATTTGTGAGTAATTCATTTGTTTATCTGTATCGGGATCTTTTCAACATTGTTTTGTATCGTTTGCGCATTATTTCCGATGAAGTTCTGGGACATGTACTAATGGTGTCTACGTGGGAAGTTCACCAAGCTACATGATCTTATGCAAAATACAGTCATAGATCACTACGGCTTGCTGACTACAGCGTATACCTCGACCATATGGACACTAACCATTACCAAGGATCCATATTCTTTATTCTTTATGTATATATTGTTTGTTTGCAGGTACAATTCTCTTTCTTTGGTTCCTCCTACCTCATCCAAACTGGATAAAGGTTTTATCTCTTATTATGGTATGCACTTGTCTCAGGATATGATCAACCTAAGATCAAGGAGGACGATCCAAGTCATGCATGAACGGTGATAATCCTTGTCTGTTTCGCAAGCAATACTCAGGTCAACTTGATCCATTATATCAAGTTGCTTGTATTAACTTGCTATATAAAAATCCATGTAAGAAATACTCTGGTCATCTTGAATCTTTATGTCAAGTTGCTTGTATTTTCTTACAACATTTTAAAGCTCAATGATGAAAAATAAAGCACCATGGATCGTCATTCCATCTCATTTGTATATATTGCATTTCGTTGCATTCCACCCATCCATACATTCATAATAGCTGCATATCATGCATACGTAGTCATAATAATGCATACTCTATTTTACTCATCTTCTTCCATAGGACTCGATCCTAGTCCTCCATATCTTCTATCTAACATCAAATCCCCCCTCACCCTCCCTATCTTGATCATCAACATCATCCTAATCCCTTCATCGCTTCCCATCCTCATTCATCCACACAATCCAGCAAGTTGCTCTGTCTACACAGATACATCGACTCCCACACACCTAGACTATCAACAGATACTCTGATCAAGTATCTTCGGGTCTCAACAGGTAATCGATTATGGTAATCCTAGACTACATCAGGCATTTATCATAATGACCTAGTCTCAACGGGACTGCCATGATTCCCCACAGCCATCCATCACATGCACACACTATCAATTGATCAACCAATCAAACACAATCCAACGGACAATTACATCAATTGTCTACGTCTCAACGAGTATTTTGCTTCATATACCTTGACTTCATCGGACAATTACATCAATTGTCTAAGTCACCATCAGGTCACTTTGATTCACTTACTCAGACTTTATCATGTCCAAGCGACCAACTGACATCAACTGTCACGCTTTGACTTGACCGGGGCAATTAAACCGATTGCACCAGATTGTCCAACCAATTTTGATCAATTGTATAGCATCAATCAAAACCCCACACTACATCTGCTATGTATCTCTTGCATGACCTCAGGGTACTCGCTGGCTTGTTGTTTCTTCATATTCACTCCATTTTCTCCCATTCTTTCATCATTAGTTCTAATTTCTTCTATTCTACCTCCCCTCCACTTTTCATTCTTTTTCGAGAGATCGCCCGATTTTTCAAAAAAATTCGGCCCATCTCTCGAGGGGGCATACCACCCATTAAATTTACATTTTATGGGGCATTTCTTCACACCTATTTTTCTTTCTTTGAAACGACGCGATAAACCGCACCGTCTCAAAGAGGGGCAAATGTAGTCACATAAATCTGTCCACTTAATTAAATGAATACTTAGTATTTATTTGATTATTTAACCATCAATTAATAATTAATTAAATTAATATTTAATTAATTCATCTTAACCCTATTCTCCTATTAATTAAATAAATTATTCAATTTATTTGATTTAATTCACTTAACCAAATTCAGACCATTAATTAAATAAATAAATCATATTTATTTAATTAAATCTTCTCTCACATTTAAATAAATTAATATTTATTTAAAACCCCCAAAATCCCACCTCTCACATTTAAATAAATAAATCATTTATTTAAATCACCTTTATCCTCCACCCACTTGCATTTTCCTACAAATGCAAGTTGCACAATTATTTTAAATAAATAATTTATTTAAATCACCTTTATCCTCCACCCACTTGTATTTTCCTACAAAAGCAAGTTGCACAATTATTTTAAATAAATAATTTATTTAAATCACCTTTATCCTCCACCCACTTGTATTTTCCTACAAAAGCAAGTTGCACAACTATTTTAAATAAATTATTTATTTAAAATCCTATTTATCCTCACCCACTTGAAACCTTTAATGGTTTCCCTTAAAGTAGTCAAACTTGATGGCTTTAAAGTCTTCAAACTTGATGGCTTCCTTCTATAATCTTCTTAAGACTTTAATGGTTTTCCTTAAAGTCTTCAAGCCTTTAATGGTTTCCCTCAAAGTCTTCAAGCATTTTAATGCTTTATCTTCATTTTTCTCATTTAAATAAATTAATATTTATTTGAATATTTATCCAAATGCAACTTACACCATTTAATCGAAATAAATGATTTTATTTTAATTGAAAATACCAAAATTTCTCCCACTTGCATTTTCCTACAAAATCCACTTGTATGCCTAAACCCCTTCTAAATTCTTCTAAACCCTTCCTAATTAGCCTAATCCATCCCCTAAATATTGTCACATTCCTAAGCAAATTGGAGTCACTTCTCAAAGACTCCAAAGTCTTTGAAAAGCAATTAATGCTTTGTGTGTTCAACAAATTAACCCTCAAAGTCTTGGATAACCTTTGAAAGCTTCCAACCTTCAACCACTAAATGGCTCAAAGTCTTTGATAACCATTGAAGGCTTTCAACCTTCAACCACTTAATCCCCAAAGTCTCCAATAACCATTAATGGTTACCTCAAACCCTCCCACATGGTTAAAACATTTGTTTTGACTCAACCTCTACCCAACCCAAAGGTCTCATTAGGCCATTAATGCTTTGACCATGATTATCTCTTAAACATTTGCACAAAGGTTTATCCTTGGATTAACTCTTAATCCAGTGGGTAATCTTAATTTAGACTTGACCCTTGCCTTCTAGATAACCATGAGGTCTTCTCAGGCCTTTAATGCCTCCAACCTCTTCTCTCAACCCAATCCTATGTTGAAACTTGTCACCATTTTATTGGTGCCAATTGTGCACATGGATCCCCAACTTTCAATCCTAACCCTTGTTAAGATTGCTCAATCTTAACCCTTCATTTCCCTATTTCTTCTATAAATAGAACCCTTCTCCTCAAGCAAAAGGAGAAGCATTTTAGAGTATTGTTGTTATACTGGCATTAGCATAGAGCTTTTTCATAGCATCACTATCTACTCTTGCATAGTATTTTCTTATCATATTCAACCATCTTGAATCTCCATATGGCATCCATGGCTAGTGCTAAAAGCTGAGAGCTACACTCATTTGGGACTTGGAGAGGAGAGGAACAAGGGAGGAGCAACTATGAGCATCTTGATTAGCTATTTCATTCTATGTTTATATGCTTTCTATTTCATGCTTAATATCTCTCTTGATATGCCTGTTTAGGATAATCTTTTGTTGCTAACACTAACGTTTGTTTCTTGTGCTCTTGTGTGTGTTGCCATCAAACAGATTTTCTAATCCTTTTTGCAGAGCATCATAAGGCTATTAAGCCTCATTGTAAGGGGTTCTCTCCCTGCTGCCTGGAGTTTTCTTATGCTCTCTTCTTCTCTTGAAGACTTGTAATCTTTGCATTTCTGGAACTATAAGATTGACATTTGGCCTTATGATTAATTGAAGAACACTATTCTTGCCTTATTTCAACCTATGTATGTCGTGTATGATTTCTTACCTTCATCATAGGTGCATGTTGTGGCTCTTTCTCTTCATATATGCTGTGTTGACTAGTTTTCTAAGTGTGACATGTGGGAATCCTTCTCCCCTCTTGGCATTCATTGGATTCTAACCTTCATCTATGCATTGGGGTTACTCATACAACTGAAAGTTGTACATCTGCAGGGTTTTTCGGTTAATTACTTGTGTCATTATAGTAAGGAGAGGAACAATCTCTTCTTGGTGCATCACCTCCCTTTGTTTCAAGCAATTTCTCTCTTCTCTTTTCCTCTGCAAGTTGTTAGTGTAGGCTTAGGAATTAGCTTTGAAGTGTTGAGTTGGTTCAACACCTGCACCTAGATAGAGAAGGAAGTCGGCCTTCTCCAGAGATTCAACCCCCTTGCGCAAGGTCCCACACTTCAAGGTTCTTTCCATGTTTTACAAGGTTGTTGTGTTTATAGCTCAGCAAGGGTGCAAGCTTTTGTGATAACACTAACATCAAATGCTATTTTTTGATGGCCGATAGCAACTTCTCGCGCTCTGCACTTCCTATCGGGTTTCGGCGTAACATCTACACGACACTCCCGAAGTCCAATAACCATGTCTTCAACTTGCTTTTTCTTATCGGGCGTCGGGATAAAAAGAAATCCCTTCATCTGATGCTCTGTTATCCATTTGTGCTTTGTCATTGGGTCATCGGCGTAACACGGAAATAGTCCTCCCGATGGCCTATACAAACAGGTCCGTGCCACTTTCATTATCATCAAGAGCCTTAGAAGTGAACTCTTGAACCTTGAACCTTTTCACAAAGAGTTCAACGATTCAATACATTAAAGAAGTACAACAGGGGACAAGCGACATACAACACAACCGGGAACAAGCGACAACTAAGATTTATAAAGCAGACTGCTTGAACCTTTTGAACTGCTTGAACCTTTTGAACCGCTTTAAAAATTGGTTCAAAGTTCAAGTACGGAAACTAACTTCAAACATGCAGACATCTACTCGTTATACAATAACACATTGTCGCGGCTTACAAAAGACATTTTGAACCTTGAACCAACTTGGTTCATAGGTTCAAAGTTCAAATGGATGACAATAAAACACTTGCTTTTGGGGGGACAAAGACTACTAATGACTTTTTGAAATGCGCTTTGAACCGTGAACATATTGAACTTTATTTTAGACAGAGTTCAATGGTTCAAGTACGAAGAAGAACAAAAGACCGACATAAATGAAGGCACAATACAATAGCCCGCAAGTTTGAGTATTCAAAAATGGAAAGTTGTAGGGGGAACTAACATCGGCTCTGACTGGGGACTAGGAATGAGTAGGAACTAGAGATGAACTCCAAAATATCTAGTTTTGTACTTTATTCAAAAACCCAAATAGAAGAATGAACAGAAAAGAAACACCCAACCACAACAAAAACCTTATATACAAGGCCGACAGGGGACTCTTGTTTACAATTGATATAATTTCAAATCCTGACCATTATAGGTTGGAGGAAGAGCAGTACCATCCTGATATGCAATTTTGAAAGAGTTAGGACCTTTTACCTCATGAATCACAAACGATCCCTTCCAAGGTGATTCAAATTCGCCATGTGCATCTTTCGGCTCCCTACGCTTATCCCACAAAAGGACCTTGTCACCCTCCATGAACTTTTGAGGCCTTGCCTTTTTGTCAAATTTTTGTTTGACACGAGCTTGATGCAGAGTTATTTTGTCAACCAGTTTTTCTCTTTCCTCCTCTAACTTGGTGAGATACATAATCCGCTTCTCAATAGAATCCTTGAAGAACTGATCCTCAATCATAGTAAGAAGTCTGGAAGCAGCCAATTCCAATGGCAACGCCACTTGAGCCCCAATCCCATATACTAATTCAAAGGGTGCCATACCAATTGCTCTCTTTGGAGTTATTTGATCAACCCACAGAGCTTCATAGAGATGTTTATGCCAGGTTTTTGTATTCTCATCAACCAATTTTTTCATTATATTGACCAAATTTTTGTTACTTGACTCAGCCTGACCGTTTCCCTATGGATAGTAATCAGACGAATGCACTAGGGATATGCCATGATCATAATAGAACATCATTAACTCCTGAGAAGTAAAATATAAAGCATTATCTATCACTATTTTTTGTGGCACACCAAAACGGACCAATATGTTGTTCTTTAGAGAATCACAAACCACCTCTGTGGTTGTTGTCTTGGTTGGTATAGCCTCGACCCATTTGGTAAAATAGTCGGTTGTTGTCAATATGTATGAATGCCCTGCACTTGACGAAGGATTCACTAGACCAATAAAATCAAGAGCCCATTGCTTAAAAGGTTCCTCTACAACAACTGGCTTCAAAGGAAGAGTTGCTAATTGAGGTCTTCCAGTAAACATCTTACATTTTTCACATGCCTCAACCCATCTATATGCATCCCTGAACATGCCAAGCCAATAGAAACAACTTCAGAGAATTTTAAAAGCATTAGCAGTTGAGGAAAAATGTCCACCGCAGACCTCATTATGATATGCATGCAATAACTTTTATTGTTGCTCTATATCTACACATCGCAAATAAGTACCATCTAAGCCCTTCTTATACAAAATATCCTACTAGATTACATATTTTGCTGCCTTAAGTTTAAGATTCATTTGCTCTTTAGCAGAGAGATGCCCTGGGCAACTACCATAAGTCAAATAATATGCTACATCAGAAAACCAGGTGTCTTGTAAAGCCACAAACAAGGTTAATGTAAATTCTTCCTCTGTTTCTACCTTGTTTTATGCAATCAATTTGCACAATCCCTAACCTCTGACCAATTTTGTAGGACGTATGTCTAGATCATACTCTTGAATTTTGGTCACCCATGTAGCCCTCTTATTGAGTCCAACTTCTTGTTGGGTTAAGATGCTCTTAACCGCAGGATCTGGAATGAATACCATAGAATGAGAGTGCATAATGTAATATCTAAATTGTTCACGGCCTTAACAATTGCAAAAGCTTTCTTCTCAGAAATTGAATAATTAAGCTCATGTTTCTTGAGAGGCACGCTCATAAACACAATAGGCGCTTCAACTCCTGCATCATCTTTTTGCAATAGGATCCCAGACATTGTGTGTTTTGATGCATAGCAATACACAATAAAATCTTTTTTAAAATTTGGATTGATAAGAGTAGGAGCATTAGCAACTGAACCTTTAACTTTTTCAAATGCTTCCCTAGCCTCTTCAGTCCATTTGAAAGGATTTTTTTCACTCATCAACCCAACAGTGTGCTTTGTAGTTTCTGCGAAGTCACGAACAAATCTTCTTAAGAAATTTACCTGCCCGAAAAATGATCTTACCCCATTCCGGTTTGATGGCAAACTGAGCTGCTAAATTGCCTTAAACCGTTCAGGATCAATCTTAATTCCTTCTTGCGAAACTGTATGCCCCAACAGTTTTCCCTTTGTAACACAGAAAACTGACTTCTTTGAGTTCAAAGAAATTCCATGATCTCTGCAACGTTGAAGGACTTCTCTCAAATCTCTGAGATGATTCTTCCTTTCTTTTGAAAATATTGTCAGATCATCTAAATAAATCACTATGATTCTATCTCTGAAATCTCTGAAAGAAGAATCCATTGCCCTTTGAAAAGTTGCCCCTGCATTAATTAGACCAAAAGGCATTCTATTGTATGCAAACGTTCCCCATGGGGTTATGAATGCAGTCTTATGTTGCTCATGTTTATCAACTCCAATATGATTGTAGCTGGAAAACCCATCCAGCATTGACATCATTTCTGAACCAGCAACAATCTGCAAGATATGATCCATATTGGGCAGAGCATAATTGTCCTTTAAACTTGCTTGATTCAAGTTCCTAAAATCTACACAGATTCTGATCTCACCATTTTTTTTTCTTACTGGAACTATGTTCGCCACCCATGTGGAATGATGTATAGGATAAATTATCCTTGCCTTTAACATTTTATCAAACTCCTTGAAAATCGCCTCAGCAACCATTGGATTGAAATTTCTCAACTTCTGCCTAAAAGGAGTAGCATCAGGATTCAAAGGAATCTGATGTCGAAAACACCCATTATCTAAACTCCTTTAAGTCATTGTAACACTAGGAAAATACATCAATATATTCCCTAAGAAGTTCTATAAGTTTATGTTTTTCCTCTAGAGAGCAACATTTACCAATAGTGATCCATTTTGGATCTTCCTCACTCCCAATGTTCACTTTCTCACATTCTCCTTTTCCATCTTCTTTATTCAGGATCTTCTTACTACCAGTAAACACATCATTCCGAGAGAAAAACCTCTCAAGAGTGACCAAGTCTTTTGGGACCTTATTTCCCTTAAGTTGTATAACATCTTTGTCTACTTCAATCCCAGGATTAGGACTAAATTCTTTACACACATCCTCAGAACCTTCATAATAAGAGTGAATGGAAGACCGCGCACACTCTAGAAAATCCCTTATTTGTACATCTCCCTCAAAAACCTACCAGTTCTGAACGTTGTCAAGAACACTTGGTCGGTAGATCATCTCCACCCTATATGTATCTTCCTTAAAATCTAGATGAGGCAATGAAAGTGAGGTGAAAACAGCTAGAGAATCAACTCTGGTATTTTGTTCCCTAGGTACAAATTCGATTGAAAAGGCATCAAAGAATTTTATTTCATCCCACACCCTATTCTTGTAATGTTTCAATCTTTCATTCTTAATTGAAAACACATTTCTAACCTGTTTCACTATTAACTCAGCATCACCCTTCGGTCTTAACAACTTAATACCCTTATTTTTAGCCTCTGAAATACCCAATAATAATGCTTCATATTCTGTTGTATTATTGGTATTCTTAAAATCCAATCTAAAAGAAAAAAGAATAATATCACCTTGTGAAGAAATCAGAACCACACGTGCACCCGAACCGGAGCTAGCACAACTTCCATCAAACTCCATGGTTCATAGGCTATCGTTAGTAATATCTGACTCCTCCTTCTCATATTTCTCATCAGCTAAAAGAATGAGATAATTTCCAAACTTAGTCTCTTCAAACAATATCTGAGCCTTTGGATTATCTGAAGGGAAGACTGTAAATTTGTTCTTAACCTCAGGCTCCAACCTAACTCATTTTTTACCAACCGGGATAACTGCCTTAGACCAATCCATCTTAATTTCTCCTCCAAGATATTTACAAAATGTTCTACTAAGAAGCATACCATAGCTGGCGGGTATATCAGCTACTAATATTGTTAATTTCAACCTTTTATTAGGATATGCTACAAACACAGCCTGAGCGTCTTTAACCTGACCCATGAGTGCAACCTGTTTACCATCCATTGAGTAGCATCTCCCAAAAGTTTTAGTCAAAGTTAACCCTAAAGCTTTAGCTACAGATGAGGGCATAATATTGTCAGAGGCACCTAAATCAATAATATAGTTGCTCAGTTTATGACCATTGAGAAGTAGTGAGACATAGAAAGGATTGGATTTGTCTTCACAAGCCTGAGAAGGTTCACCTAAAATTCCTTGAGCAAAACTAGGTTCTTCTTGTGAATTATAATCATGAAAAGGTAATTTAGTACTCACAGAACTTTCTAAAACAAGGTTTTGGTCATTGGTGTATTCCTAACTCCCATCCCTAACATATTTAACCAACTTATCTAGTTCCTTTGGATTTAATCTCAAATATTATGCAGGAGATATTTGAATAGTAGATGCTTTACAAAATTCAACAATATCAAATGAAGGAGACAAGGAAGTAGAAGGAGAAGAACCTCTTGGAAGAATTGTAACATCGGAAGACTTGGGATCTTCAAGAGTCTTTTGAGTCAACTTCTCTTTTTCATGGGTTGAGTCGACAGAAGAAACCATTCTAAATAGTGTCTTAGTTGCCTTCTGATTCCTCATCGAAATAGCACAAGAGGGTTCCTCCAAAGCAACCAACATATCACCTCCTCATTCAGAATCTAAATCATATTCAAGGAAGTAAGTTCCAGAGTCGCCAGACACTCCAAAAGCTCTATCTTTTGTTGTCATCTCCCCTCAAGTATCTTTAGTAGCTTCCATTTGCAAATACCTTTGCATGTCAGGACAAGTAGCTCCATCATGATCAGTTGTCAAATGAAATACACACATACTTGTTTGTCCAAGTGGGACTTCAATGGCTAATCTTGGTTGAGCTGTAGGTAATTAGGGTAACCTACCTGAATTGGGCTGACTAAACTGCATTCTTCCAATATCTTGATAGGGTTGTTGGTATGTTTGATTAGCCTTTGGTAATTGTCTTTAAAGAGCAATTACATCATTCATAAGGCGTTGTATCATAGGGTCTGAGGATGTGGATGGTTGCATGTTTGAAGTTTGTACATCCTTCCTCCATTTTCCAGAAGTTATTAAGTCATCCTTTAAACTTATTGCTTCGTTCTATGCTACTGTCAAATCTGCTACGGGACTTCTTCTAAGATGAAAACCTATATCTTGGGGCATTGCATTCAGAAAGAAGGTCTTTTGGTTCTCATCATTTGGTCTTTTGGCAACAAGAATCTTCTGAATTAATTTGTTGTATTTGGCCACAAATTCTCTCATTGGTTCATGTATTTTTTTCTTCATTTGAGTTAACTGGACTAACAAGGTATGATCATCCTTTGTAGTCCTATATCTGTTTTCGAACTGAGTTTTTATATTATCCCACGTTGTTATTACACCATGAGGCAAGTGGTAGAACCAGTCAGCTACACCGTCAACTAGTGTTTGAACAAACAATCTCACAACTATATCCTCATGTTGCACGACTAATATCCCACAGGCCACATGAAAGGCATTCAAATGTTCATCAAATGAAATTTTACCATCTCCACTAAACTTGGGTAATACATCCCTCGCCCCTTTAGGAAGAGTGTTATTTGCTGCAAGATTCAAGGGTCCCACTGCAGCTCCCCACAAATTATTTACTGCCATTGGAAAGATTGTATTGAGCGGAGTTGGGTTGACAAACTAAGGACACAGGAGATGATGGGGGCAGAGAAGGAGGCCTACTTCTTGCTCTTCTTTGAGGTGAAAAGTGGGTCGAAAATTTAGGTTCTGCAGTTCATGAAAAATAGAATCAACTATCCCCTCTCTTCTTTGTGACCTGGTATATCTTTTTGACTCCAGTCTTGCAACTAGGTAACCGGTCTTATGATTCGACTCCCCAGCAGAGTCGCCAAAAATCTGTTAGCAAATAGATTTATCTCTTTTATGAAATCTTAATAAAAGCAAAATATGGCTCGGATTCACCCTTTTGTGAAAAGAAACAAATTACCAACAGTTGGATGAATTAATTGAAATTCAACCTCTGCAATAGAAGGCAACTCCTCATATGATTTGCAATGAATTCATTATATATGCTAACACTTTTTACCAGAAAGCGTTAAAAGGCTTTAACATTCATCCATCAATACAAATGAATGTCTTCAAACTAAAAATAGAGAAAATCTTCTAAACATCTAGTGAGAATTCACAGACTCTGATTCACAAACATGCTCACTGTATAAATCCAAAGCATAGCAAAAACACATCAGTATTGATGTCTAATCGATTCTCTCTCATACCTCATAGGACAAGGGGGATTAGCACAAATCAATCCACAATGGATCTGCTAACAAGTAATGACAACATGAACTGAAGAAAACACAGAAATAACTGATCATAAAATGCTATCATGCTCATAGCAAACTTCCCAGGAAATATTACTAATCTTCAAATACACAGATTCAAAGACAACACCATAACTTTTCATTGATTTCTAGCCATTCCAATTTACAGCAATTCAGAAAACAAAATGAATATTAACTACTGTGCGAAAAAACACAGTTTTCAGACCTTTCTAAAGTCTCAAAAATCTAATCTTATAGCCACAACCTGGCCAATGGTTATATGGGAAACACAGAAAGCCATCAGCTTCCGCCCCACAAAATAAGAGAAACCAACATTTAAAACTACTTACACTACTAACAAGTTAAACGAAAAACAATTCTGCACTTTTCATATCGGGTCATCGGCATATCCCCAGATTTTGGCTTCCGATCCTGATAACCAGCCTGCAAAGTTTGCACCTTCCATCGGATGATCGGAGTAATCGAAACAAATCCTCTCTGATACCCAAAACTTGGCTCCCCTGCTGACTCTTTTGCTATCGAGTTATCAGGGGTAACATCAAATGCTATTTTTCAATGGCCGATAGCAACTTCTCGCGCTCCACACTTCCTATCGAGTTATCAAGGTAACATCAAATGCTATTTTCCGATGGCCGATAGCAACTTCTCGCGCTCTGCACTTCCTATCGGGTTTTGGCGTAACATCTACACGGTACTCTCGAAGTCCGATAATTGTGTCTTCAACTTGCTTTTTCTTATTGGGCGTCGGGATAACAAGAAATCCCTTCGTCCGATGCTCCGTTATCCGTTTGTGCTTTGTCATCGAACCGTTGGCGTAATACAGAAACAGTCCTCCCGATGGCCGATACAAACAAGTCCGTGCCACTGTCATTATCATAAAGAGCCTTAGAAGTGAACTCTTGAACCTTGAACCTTTTCACAAAGAGTTAAATGGTTCAATACATTAAAGAAGTACAATAGAGGACAAGTGACATACAACATAACCGGGAAGGAGCGACAACAAAGATTTATAAAGCAGACTGCTTGAACCTTTTGAACTGCTTTAAAAATTGGTTCAAAGTTCAAGTACGAAAACTAACTTCAAACATGCAAACACCCGCTTGTTATACAATAACACATTGTCGCAACTTACAAAAGACATTTTGAACCTTGAACCAACTTGGTTCACGGGTTCAAAGTTCAAACGGATGAGAATAGAATGCTTGCTTTCGGGAGGACAAAGATAGCTAATGACTTTTTGAAACGCGCTTTGAACCATGAACGTATTGAACTTTATTTTAGACAGAGTTCAACGGTTCAAGTATGAAGAAGAACAAAAGACCGACAGAAATGAAGGCACAATATAGCAGCCCGCAAGTTTGAGTATTCAAAAACGGAAAGTTCCAAGGGGAACTAACACCTCATTATAATGTTTCCAAATGTTCCACAAAATTTCACAAGTTAGCATAGACCAAAATAGATTAGTATCTTTCTTCAAACCTTTAATAAAGCCAAGCATTACATCAATATGAGAGATATCACCTTGGAAATAAATACCAAACATATTCCAGATTTCTCTAGCAAAAATACAATTAAAAAAGATATGATGAACATTCTCAATATTTCTGCACATAGGGTACAAAGACGGATTGTTATGAAGATCTTTAATAGGAAGCTTTTGCAACATCAAGAGCCATTTAAAATATTTTTGCTTAGGTGAGATAATAGAATGCCAGTGAAAGGAAAATATCTTTTGCCATTGTTCCTTAGTTTGTTGTAAATTCCAAACAGAGTTGAGATGAGTAATAATATCATCACTATTAATTAAAGCATTGTAAATCAATTTAGAATTAGCTTTGGGTAGGATGGGTCCATCCACTTATGTGTAGGAAAGAGATCTGTTCTCTCTCACCACACAAGGAATGGATAAATCCAAGCTACTATAGGAAATTCTAATCATGGAGTAAGTTCGGGCATTAGAAGATGAAATATTAAACTTTTGTTGAAGGGATATCCATGGGATAAGAGCACCATCCCTAATAATGTCATCGAAGGTGTTAATGCCCACCCAACTTTTGGTCGAGGGCCCCTATGTAAGGGCAAGAGGATAACCTTTATGTAATAGATTCCACCAAATAGATTTCTCTCCTGCTATGGAGTTGTTGTTATCAACCACCCCATTGTTAGCAATCAGGTGCCTAGTCAGCTCCCAAGCCTTCCAGAGTGTCTTAAAGACGAGGGATCTTGCTGGGGATACAAGAAACTTGCCAATGATGAGATCAACAAAGGGGAGATGTTTCCAACCTTTGGCCTGTTTGGGAACAACAAGGAGAATGTTGTTTCTCGCTAATACTTTCCAGGGTTCATCTCCCTCTAGAGAATGGAAAATCCATTTAGCAGCAAGTGTAACACCTTGTAGGCAGAGGTATTTCAAACCTAAGCCCCCTAAGTATTTGTCCATGCAAAACCACCTCCATTTAACCGAATTCCATTTCTCGTTACCTTTACTATTTGACCATAAGAAATTCCTTATAACTTTCTGAATTTCATTAACCTGATAATTGCTGAACAACCAGACTGAGGAGTAGTACAGGGTGTAGGAAGAAATGATTTTTTGGCAGACTTGCAATCTGCCAGCAAGAGAAAGGTACATCTTAATCCATTTATTAAACTTGTGATGAATTTTCTCTTTGATCCAACTCCACATTCCCTTCACGTTGGGGTTGATTGTAAAGGGGATTCCCAAGTACCTAACCTGCTTAGATGGGCCACCCCACTGAAAGTCTTAATTAGATAACCAACCAGGGGGGGCATCCTCCCACCCTAATAGCATAGATTTGGGAGCTGAGACTTTAGCTCAAGAAGCCTCATAGAAGATATTCAATTTGTGTAGCAAATATTTGAAGTTATCTTCCTCTAGTTGTAGGAAAAAACCAATATCATCTGCAAATTGGGCATTGGTCAAATCCATGCCATTCGGGAGGGAGATACCATGCACCGAGGGGGAGAGGGAATCATCTCTGAGTAGATAGACCATGGCATCAACGATAATAACAAAGAGAGTAGGAGAAAGAGGTCATCCTTGCCTAATAGATCTACTGAGGGGGATCTCTTGTGATCGGGAACCGTTGACATCAATTTGGGCAGAGGCATCTTTTAATAGGACTTCAACCATCTTGCAGAACTCTTTGGGTATTCCAACAGCTTCGAGCATCATCATTAGAAATTTTCATTCCACCTTGTTGTAGGTTTTCTCAAAGTCAATGAGAAACATAGATACCTTTTGTTTGGAGATTTTAGACCAGCTCATGGCCTCCCAGCTTGTATTCAGATTCTTTAGGATATATCTTTCTTTTATAAAGTCAGTTTGGGTGTTGCTCACCACCTTGGGAGGATTGATTCAGATCTAGAGGCTAGTATTTTTGTGAGAATTTCATATGAGACATTGAGAAGGGTGATTGGTCTCCAATTTTTAAGAAGTAACTTCTCACCATCCTTAGGGATAAGTTTAATCACACCCTTATTGATATCTTTCCCTAAGGAACCAGATTTGATAGCTTCCTAATAGACTTGCAATAGGGTTTCCAAAATCCACTCGCAGTTGGCCTTATAGAGCTCAGTAGGAAGCCCATCTGGCCCAGGGGCCTTGTCGTTTCTTAATCCCATAATGGTCTTTCTAACCTCTTCAATGTCTAGGGGCTTATTCAAGGAAGCAACATCACTTACAGAGATCTTATTAGGGATAAGCTTTCTGCATTATTCAAGAGCCTTGGCAGACCGACTAGAGTCCCACTCTGATGTGAATAAAGACTTGTCGTATCTAAGGAATGCGTTCTAGATATCTACTGGATCGGTCATCTCAATGCCCCCTTCCCAAATCTTGTCAATTCTCTCCTTTAATTATTTTTGTCTCGGTATACTAAAAAAGAACTTAGAGCCCTTCTCACCGTTTTGTAGCCAATTGAGCTTGGCATAGATCTTTGCCCCATGAGCTTTCTTGTGCTAAATTTTCCTGAGTTTATCCCTAGTGAAAGAGAGAGCCAAAGAAAGATCAACATCATGAGGATCCAATTGAGCCCACGCTTCTTGGTTGAGAAGCAGGTTTGTAAGAAATCTCTCCTTCAATCTGTTATCCTTAGCAAATTTAGTACCAACGGTCTGACAAAGAGCTCTCCACCTCCCTATATTCCTTGTCCACCTGAAAATAGGAGATTGTTCTCTAAAGTTCCAATTGTTGATCTATCGGATCATGTATAAAGCATCATGGATGTCTTGATTCTCAAGAAGTTTGACATTGAGCATAAAGAGGTTAGCCCTTCTAGGATGTGGGGGGGGGGGGGGGGGGGGGGCAGGAGTTGATCGTTATGTGGGCCATAACAAGATGATGGTCTGAGAGGGTGAATGGGATCACTTTGATCACACACCCCGAGGGGTCTTGGTTGACCGGGATGCATAGAACCTATCCAGCCTCGAATAAATCCTCTTTTTCCCCTGGTGTGCATTGCACCAAGTATACCAAATGTGGTTAAGTTCCCCCTTTCTACCCAGGATGGGGTCAAAGAGGTTGATTTTGTTCTTCATTCTCTCCCAATACATTTTCTCTTTGCTCTTCCATTCCATCCATTGACCTCCTACCTTGTCCTCCACATCTTCAATCGTATTAAAATCTCCTCCAAAAATCTAGGTAATATCAGGTAGATCCGAGAACCATTTCCAAATCTCCACTCTCTCTCTCTATAGTCATTAGGAGCATAGATAGAGCATATATCGGTCTTGTGACCATCTTTCTCCAGAATTACCCATGTTGCCTTGTTGTAGGGGGAGGAGCCACTACCAGTGATCAGAGGGGTTAATTTATTGCTAATCATGATTACAACATTGTTGAAATGTGGCGATTGATCAACAAAGTATTGTACACTCAACACGTATCCTTGCTGGGGTCTAGGGTTGGGCCGGGCCCCGGGCAGGGGTTCAGGGGCAGCAACCCCCGAGAAAAGCGAGGGTTCGGGGGCGGGAGCCCCCGAGAAATTTTTTTTTGGTATTTTTTTGATGAAAACCGACATTGTAATAAAACCCTAAAAAGGCCAACTTTGTTTTTGCCCTAAAAACGCATGTTATAAGCATCTGAGATGCTTAAGGCATTGTAAGGTTGATGTACTATTTTTTCTAGATAATAAGAAAGATTGGACGACTGTGTATGGTGGACATAACCCATTCTGGGTGAACCACGTTAAATCTCTATGTTATCTGTGTCCTATTTTATTTCTTTATCTTTTGTGTTTAAATCTGCATATAATTGTTAGTTCATATTTGCTTCGGATCTACTTGAAACCCTAACAAACACCACCTCTACCTTTGATGTGATTGGTGGTGAAATAGGCGGCATCCCTCCATATGAACTTGAGATTAACATCCATGAGGAAATTAGTAGCCTTGACTTCTTGTAGAAGCAGAACATATAGGTACCTGTACTGATTAAGAAACCTTCTGATAATAAGTTTTCTATCTGGGGATTCAAGTCCCCTTATGTTCCAGGTGATGAGATTTAAGTTCATCTATAACAAATCACTTAGGGGTATCGCAGACAGCTTTGAAGTTGCGAAAGCAACTGGGAACATCTCTTTTGTTGTTCTTCCTCTTTGGGAGAGGAGATACCTTCTTTTTACCAAACGACCTCCCTCTCTTCTTTTTAACATTAGCGGAAGGCACACCATCTTCAAAGGTATGGTTATCATCTTCTTCATTTTCTGCATCATTGGAGGGTTCCTCTTCATTGTCTAGGTTGACAGACAAAGGTTCTTGGTCCCCAAGAGGATCTTCAAAAAGAGGGTTGGTTGTGACACTATTAAAATGCTCCAGGGCTAAGGTCTCAGAGTTACTAGGCATCTGATTACTAGCCATGGGTCTGGCTTTAATAACGTCAATGCTCACGACCTCGCAATCACATACAATGGGATGAGGGTCTGGCATGAGATAAGAGATTGTATCTCTATCAGATCCGAGAAGTCGTTGATCTACATCCTTACTACTCGAATTGGGAGCACCATTAGGAGAGAAATCATTACTCCACTTATCGCCATAAATAGATATCATACTAAGAGTTTGTTCATTATTCAGGATAGCAGCCATGTTAGTTTTATCTTTAAAGTCTTTAACCATAGATTTGACAAAGGAAGATCCACGCCTAGGAGACTGACATGAGGCATCAATTGACATGGGTCGAGGGGGGTTCTTTAACTTGTCTAGGACAAATTGTTGTGCGTTCTTGACCCTCATCTTCCTTGACTTGGGGGGGTGGGGGGGTCGACACAGTCATCCTTCAACTGGGCCAATGATGTCTCAAGAGAAGAGTGTGGAGGGGGATCTGCAGCGAAACTTTTGAGGACCATATTATCATCAAACGTGGGGGGAGGGGATGATGGCTTAGCCATAGCCTCTGCCATAGCCTTCTTTAGTTCATTGAGTTTATCAAGAACATGGGCTTGCACCATAATATGATTAACAATGGCTGAATTATCTAGGTTAGGGTTAACACCATTTTTGGGGTGAGATCCAGGTTTATGCTTGCCCAAGATAGGGCAGTTTCGACGCAGGTGGCCCTCACGTCTGCATAGGTAACACATGTTCATTCTACCTAGGATTTCAATCTCACATGAAATGGGGTCATCATCCATGTCGATAATAATGGAACTGGGGAAATCCTTACTAGGGTCTATTGTGATAAGCACCCAAGCGTCAAGTGTGGAACCAGGGTGTGTGAGTGATCAACCCTAATGGTTCTACCTATCGGCTTGAGAATTTATGGGATGAAATGCCACAACAACAGGGGAATATTTTTTATAATAACCCATCTAGGGATGGATAGGGCTAGGACTTCATCGCTAACTGCTTTTGGAGTCCATTTCACGACCCTAAAGGTCGACTTTTGTACTGACCAAAATTGTTTGCTAACAACTTGGCCCTGAGACTTAGCATCTTTTTAAAAAATAACATATAAACCTTTTTGAATCAATCTGCAAAAACATAAATATAAACCTAATTTATTAACACATATATTCTTTAGCCATTCATTCATGAAATTGCGGGTAGGACAATTGGAAAGGTCCATGACCGCAAAGAAAACTGCAATATCCTTAAGCCTAGCTTTTTCTTGATTAATGGCATCAAGCATAGAATAATTAGGAGTAACAGTAAGAGAAGCGTGGGGTGAGGCAGAAAGCTTACCTTCTTCTCCGGAGAGCCCATTGCTACCTGCAGAGACACTAGAAACCCTAACACCAAACTTAGCGAGGTCTGAAATGGGAAGCATGATATCATCAATAAGAGCCGCTTTGAAGGACTTGGGTGGATTTGGACCCTTGGTCCGAATGCCGCCACTGGAGTCACGTGACATAATTGCTCGAGTGAGCGAGGGGGAGCATTGATGGACGAATTTGCCCTTCGAATGAAGTCGAACGATGCCTGATGAGACCAGGAGTAAATGCAAGGAAAAAACAATAAAGAGAGGGGAAGCAAACTCACCTACGTGGAGGAGGCCCCCTGCACTCCTCCACGTGTGAAGTCGAAGACCCTTAACATTGCACCAAAACCCTAGGTCAAATCAGAGTTGCAGAGCCCTCTCGATCTTCGATGTTCATTGAGGATTAGTCTCACAAATAATATTTTAATTATTATTATATTTAATATTTATAAGAAAAATATACTAAACTTATTTCTTTAAAAAATATATATTTTAATATATATTCCATTTTAAGTATTAATTGGTGATTATTATTTAAAAAATTATATTTTAATATATATAGATTGTTTTATTTGAAAAGAATAAAAAGTAAGTAAAATAAGAAACTAAAATTTATTGTTTTTATCTTTTTTTTTTTACTCGAGTTAAAGTTTCTTTTAAAATAAATTAAATTAAATTAACTAAAAGTTAAAAATAAATAAAAATTTAAATGATTATATATAAAAATAAATAAAAATATATACAATATTTATAAAAGAAGAGCATACTATGTGTGTATGTATGCACTTACCAAGAATAAAATTGAATCATAATTCTAAATTAAAATAAATAAACACACACACACACACAAACACACTCTCATTGAAATGTTCTATTGCACGTAGTCTTGCAACAAAATTAGGAAGTGTACATCAACCAGAAGATTTTTCTAATGATGAACTTGATCTGAAAATTTTAATCAGCGAGAACTCAAGAGTGATGTTGACTTCGAATCTTTGAATACAATTAGGACTTGTAAATGGAGTTCTAGGATATATTCGGAAGATTATTTATAACCCAAGAAATTCTCCACCAAAACAACCAACATATGTCATGGTTGAATTTGACAATTATTCAGGAATACCATTTGATAATCATCATCATCCAAATACAATTCCAGTAATAGCAATACAAAGGTGCATAACACTTCAATTACCATTAAGATTGGCATGGGCATTAACAATACATAAATCTCAAGGGTTGACTCTATGAAAAGACACAATTGATATAGCACCATGAGAAAGAACATGATTAACATTTGTGGCAGTTTCTCATGTAAAGTCTTTGGAAGATCTCAGAATAATGCCAACATTCTCATTTGATCGTTATGAAAAAATGCAAAAAGGTAGACAACTTGCAAAGCGAAAGGCTGGAGAAAATAGATTAAAATATTTAGAAGATAATCGATGTAATATATCTTTCTTCAAATAATATGAAATAAATTATCATTAATAAATGTGTGACTTTCCACCATGATAATAATTGCTAACATCCTTGTATCACTTCTCTATTTGTATTTTTTTTTAAATATTTACACATTTTGACTATCAGTATTATGGTAATATAAATATATAATAATAGTAATGATTATTCTTAATAAACTTTTCTTTCCATGGTGAAGAGTTTAATAGAAATATAAAAATATAAAAACACAAAAATATAGTAATATCTCAATAATAATTTGATATTGATTTAATATATACAATGTAATTAATATTTTAATAATAATTTAATATTAAAGTATCATTTTTTAGTTATGCTAAAGAGAAATGCTACATATATGTTGTTCTACTCTATTTCCTATTTAATTACATACATTTACTTCAAATAAATAAAATTTCTATAAACTTATCTAATTAACTCACCTTAACATATATTGCCTTTAAGTTTAAAATATTTATCTTCTACTATTCAATATTGATTTAAAAGCTAAAAATGATTTCAAAATATGTAGCATTTTTTGAATATACAATATTAGAGTTATCATGTTGTGGCTAATAATTATTTATTTAATTATTAGTCTATGATACTCTACGCTTAAGCCAAACTTAAGCATCTTATAATTCTTTAGGGTTTTCTCCTTTAGGGTTTCTAGTATCCTTTTATAAGGATTCTCTCTTTGTAATTTGTAATTGTATTGCATTATTCTTGCACAATCAATATGACTCCTCTTTTCTGGATCATTGAATTCTGGCCTCCATAGCTTTGTTTTTGCTTTTCTTCTTCTGTGACAGGTTTGCATGCAGGTGATCCTTGGGAGCTGTAGTGTTGATTTTTCCTCAACATCTATATGGTATCAGAGCTCAGATCTGTTGCTGCCTGTTCTTGTTTTTTGAAGAACTTTTTGGAGCTTTGAGGGTTTCAGATTTAAGAGGTTTTATATTGGATCTAGGGGTAGTAGTTTTTTTTTCTAAGCATTTTGTGCTCAAACGGACCACACAATTGTGCTTAGAGCGCCCAAAAACCCCTATTTCCATATATGTTTCATCCAATTTGGACAAAGTTGACTTTTGCGGCAATTTTTTTTTGCTTAGGGTCATACAAACCTCCTTCTGCACATGGATCGAGGCGAAAATAAAATAAAATAAAATAAAATTGTTTTAGGCAGTTTAATGGCGTGCCTAGGACGACATGGTTCCCTAACCACCGCAATGACCGTGCCACCGCAACGCCTGCTGCCCCCGACATTTTACTAGTTGCCACGACCATCAACAGGTTTGGTGGTTCGTTAATTGTTGCGACCAACGGTAACCACCGTCGTTGATCGCTAGCAGTTTAGTCACCGACCGCAGTCTGCCATCGTTGACTGCCAGCTGACCACCACCGCTCGTGCACCCCGATCTGTCGCCTGCATGCCACCTTCGCTCAATCACCACTCAGGCCCCTCTTGCAAGCCTTATGGATAGGTGGGTGGTTTTTCCACCATAACTTGGGAAAAACAGAGTCGTTTTTTGGAAAAAATTATATCGCCGGAAAGCTCTCTTCGAGCTATTTTCAGATCTGGAGGTTTGATCTTTTGTTTTTGTTGTTTTGATGATTTTTTTTACGTCAAAGCCATAAGTCCTTTTTTGCACTCCGGGAGGCATATCTTGAGCATCCAGACTCTCTTTTTGGCACACGAGATATCGTTGAAAAGATGGTTATGTGCACTTTCCGGTGGTATGGGTCCTCTTTCTATATTATGCTCCAAGTAGATTTTATTCAGTGTTTTGCATTTATGCACTCTGGTGAATATCTTGGATGTTTCAACTCCTTGGATCCTTTTCTTCATGTGGGATGACTCATCTTTGGCTATTATTTCTGTATTTCCAGCCTTTTGTCTTCTTTGAGCATTGTATACATCATTTTGTAAGCATTTTCCTTTTTGCAAACACACTAAGATAAAGTGCCACTATGCCTTGCATGCTTGGGATATTGCACATCTTATGCCTTATTGTACTCACACTCCACTATAAAGTGTTATGGGCGGGGGGGGGGGGGTTTGATGTTTGCCTTTGTTTACCATCTACCTTTGTCACGTGAGTGTTCCTTCCACGACATTAGCATCATGATGTGTGTCGAGTGAGTGTTCCTTCCACGACACTAGCCTTTATATGTGTTTGTACTTTCTGTTGCACTCTTGATATTCTTGTTTCTTTGTCATCCAATTTTTCTTGGCATTCAGTTTCGGTGTACCTGTCACCTCTCCCTTGTGAGCTTTATGGGGTGGTTTCTCCTATTGGTTATTGGTTCCAATGCTTCCTTGGTTCGTTGGAGTGAGCTATGTATTAAGTATTTGTTCCTATGTACTAGGCGGATGCAGTGGCTGGTTACCTATGCATTTCAGTGAGATGGATCATTTACCATATGGACACTCTTTCATTCCTATTTTTGGAGGCAACCTTCCATCTTCGATTGATCAACTCTTTAGACTTTGGTGTTTTTGCCATCTATATCTTCGAGTTCAGTTGTTTGCCTTTGTTTGCCATCTGATTCGAGTAGTGTTATTTGAGGGCACTCATGCAGATTATAGTCTTCTCTACCTTATCATCTTCTATTTTAGCGGAGGTTCTTTGGATCGACAATGTTTGCAGCTTCATACTTCAGTGGTGTTCTTCATGTTCATCCTTTGTTCCTTTTTTCTGGGACATTCTCTTGTTTAGAGGCTTCTTCAGTCCTTCACTTGTATTTCTCTCTTTAGGAGAGGAGTTTTTCCCATGAGGTTTTCTCCTTTTCTCGAGTTGTGAGAGATCTTTTGTACTTGGGTGCCTCATCAGGCCTAGTTGTCGGGACCCATTGTTACTTTCATGCATTTTGTTTACATGCATTTTTTAGTCCTTAGTTGTTTTTAGCTACTCCCTAAGTTCATCTTAAGGGGGGGTGTTAGAGTTATCATGTTGTGACTAATAATTATTTATTTAATTATTAGTCTATTATATTCTATGCTTAAGCTAAAATTATGCATCTTATAATTCTTTAAGGTTTTATCCTTTAGGGTTTCTAGTATCCTTTAATAAGGATTCTCTCTTTGTAATTTGTAATTGTATTGCATTATTCTTGCACAATCAATATGACTCCTCTTTTTTAGATCATTGAATTCTGGCCTCCATAGCTTTGTTTTTGCTTCTCTTCTTTTGTGACAGGTTTGCATGCAGGTGATCCTTGGGAGTTGTAGTGTTGATTTTTCCTCAACACCTATATACAACATGTAACCTTGCATCATATTTTTTGTTATGATAAGAGAAATGCTAGATATATGTTGCTCTATTTTATTTCCTATTTAACAACATACATTTACTTCAAATGAAGAATTTTTTTATAAATTTATTTATTTATTAGGCAAAAAGCCAAGGCCCATAATATATATTAGATAATAGGAAATATAGGATTACAAAAGGAATAATATTATGTTGAAGGAGAGAAACCACTTCAACAATATGAACCCAAAAATAATTCCACCCTAGAATTCCATGAAAACTCAATCCTAAACCCAACATTAGTAGTATGGACCTCAACCTTTCCCTTAGATACAAATATATTATAGTTCTTTGAGTCTGCAAGGCACAAGAAAACAAAGTGTCCCCTGTATATGTTGGCACTTACAACAAAATCATGGCCTTCAGATATACTGACATCCCCATGGTTGTCAAAAAGAGCTCGTGAATGGCTCCCACCAACTACAATTTGAGCAAATAAAATCCTTTGGGCCGGATCCAACTTGAATAAACCACCATCAGACAATTGAGCAAAAACAGTTCAAATTCGTCCTCGGTCCCCCTAAAATCTTAATTTTTTCACCAAGACCCACAACATCCTCATCAACATGTTCTTTTTCGGTCTGAAGCAACTTATCGCCAAGATGAGCCCCCTATCACATCGAACAAAACTAACCAGCCAAAGGGCACGATAGTGGCAATCTCCTTGGCTAGTCTTGATGAACCTTGTTGTCACAGTGAAATCACAACATGTCGCCATGACACATCAAATGTCCCAACGAAGTCTTATTATGTCGCGAAGACCTCACAAAAGTCTTGACGAAATCGGGGAGAACCATCACATCAAATAACTTCTTATTTTGTCTCTCTGAAATTTGAAATCAAATCTGGTGCACATTCAAAGGGATTGAAGATCGAATCCTCCTCAGATGCTTCGAAATACTCCATTTAGATGCGAACCATGCCATGTGATCTTGCCATCGACTCCACCAATATTTCACCTCTGTCCAAAAACCCTCCAATTCTTTGTCAGCATGAATTATGTATTATCTCAATGAGGAGGACATATCGACATAGGCACATAAAATCTACAATCGATTTTATGAGTCTTATCGAACCCTTATGTCTCATAGAAAATCTTTTTAAACGCTGAGACTTTGCAAAGTCTCACCGGAAAAGGATCTTGTCAGTGAGACAAAATGACTTCGGAAGGCTCCTTATCTATCTTGGTGACCTCTAGAGGCTACATTTGATGGAGAAGTAAATTGATTTATCCCTAACTAATGTTCATCCAAGAGAAACCACAATGCCCAATCCATATTGTGACATAGGATTGCAAAAACTTGATTAAGCAACACTGGATATCTATTCACCTGTGGCTAAAAAACATGGAATGTCCCCTAAAGTTGGATACGAACTGCAAAAAATACAGAAGGAATTAATGATACATAGATGTCACCAATCCAAAAGGACTATTCAAAGTGTGCGGAAATCCACCCCAATTCGTGTTACAATGCATAAAGCAGTTGAAGTACTCTCCAAATAACTAGAGTCATTGTCAAAACAAATGCTTGGAGCGTACAAAACCAAATCTGGTGCACATTCGAAAGAATTGAAGACCGAATCCTCCTCAGACACTGCAAACTACTCCATATAGGTGCAAAGCATGCCATGTGATCTTGCCATCGTGATGCAACCATAACCGGTAAAAACCCTCAAAAGAGTCAACCGACTTATGCAGCAAGGGAGACACAACGAAAGCAGTAAGGAAACATAACAAATTCACATAAACGGATCATATTACAACCTTCGAACTTCCGACAATCATTCGACAATCTTCATATTATCATCAAAGAACATCTAATAGTTAACCGGTTACATGCAAGCTTCAAGCTAGATACAATCCAACCGGGACTCTAAGAATCAACCGGATCATAATATGCGAATCTCAATCCTTATTCTCAGTTCTACTTCCTCTACCCCTTACAAATGATTACATAACGCCATATTTATGCCCACTGGAATATATTTGGGTCAACCTCAAAAGATTACATTCACCAATGCAGGAAAATGAAACGTGTAATTAGGTCGGCCCTAAGATTTAAGAAATACTTCTGCAAAATAACAACCAAGTGATGCGGTTCAGCAGGAAGGTTGACCACATGCCAAAGAACATTGAACAAGACCCAAGATGGATCCACATGCCAAGAATCACGCCGATAATAAAGGAAAACCAACCGGTAAGCACAAGAATTATCCCGGGAACCTAGAAGCAGCCAACCGAAAGCGATAATTGATCGAAAAAGACCCCAAATGAACTAGAAATCTGGATTCAACCACATGAAACTGCTAAGAAACTGCAAACAAGATCTGCCACGAAGAACAAGCAACTACTGATACATGCCAGTAAGAATACAAGGAACTAAACAATAACAAAACTGAAAGGAAATATTTTTGGTTGATGCAAGATTGCTCATCCACCGGGGATGCTCCTGCATCATACAACCCAGGTAGAAAAAGATGTTCCATGAGAGGCAACTCATGAACATCTAAAAGGATTTGGAACGAAGATCCCATGCTCATTTATGATCCAAACATCTTCTTTATCTGCCAATCTTTGCTCTATCTCTCCCGGTGTTTCAACCAACTTCTCTAACCTATGATTCTCTTTGTTTCTCCTTCTTTGCTTCAAATCTACACATTGCCTTTGTTTCTATAATTCTGATTTGGTTTTTCCATAAGACTTTATCTGATTTGTTACCATCAGCTCCCTATCATCCGGTTCCATCCGTCCATTAGACTCATCTGTCAAATCCTTCTACAAGCTCATGTTAGCCTCCGATATAACCTCTGCAACTGGTTCTATCAAATCTTTTTTTAAAACCTCTAGTATAACCTCTACAACCGGTTCCATCAATCCTTCTGATATAACCCCTATCACCGGTTTCTCAGTATTGCAACTTCTCTCAGGACTCGGTCTCTTCACCTCCTTCTCTTTCTCCTTCAAAGAAATCAATGTGAACTTCTGCCCATCCTTTTCAATAGTAACCAGGTTTCTTCTACAATCATAAATAGCTCCTCTATGATACTGCCAAGGTTTCTTCAACAAGACATGACAAACACTCATTGACATAACATCACATAAAACTTCATCTCTGAAAGGCCCAATATTGAAACTCACCAAACCCTGCTCCTTTATCTCTATCTTATGATCATCTTGTAACCAACTTACCTCATAAGGACAAGGATGCTCAAGCCTCTTCAATCCAAGCTTCTCAACCATCTCCTCAGATACTGAATTATTAGTACTTCCACTATCTACAATGACCTTGCAACACTTACCACCCGATTTGCATACTGTCTGGAAAAGACTCTTCCTTTGAGTAGATTTGATATCCTTTCTTTTGAACGTAAGGGATTCTCCTTGCTCCGGTGCATAGTTAGATCTACTACCATCCAGCTCCTCACTTGCCACATAACTTCTTGACATTCCTTGCTTACATTCATAAGATCTATGTCTAGTTTCTCCACACTTGAAACATTTGCCAAGAAATCCTCTACCGGTACTGCTGCTACCCTTCCTTGGTGTCTTTTGTTCCAGTTCTTTACTCCACTTAGGTTTTCGCTCCTCTTCTTCAACCAGTTTCTTCATACTATCATTCATCTTGTATTTCTCCTTTCCCTTATTCGGTCGTCTTCTTCTCACCTTCTCCTTAGCCTTCAAAGAATACTAGTAAGCTTCTTCAACTATTGAAACCTTCAACATACTCATCTCATCTTGAATGTTAAAAGCAAGTCCATTGATGTACCTTGCCACCTTTTCTTGTCCATCTCTTTATGTCCAGATTTAATTACCACCTTGTAGAATTCCTCAGTATATTCCTTCACAGTCATGTTTCTCTGTTTCAGGTTTTGCAATTTCTTGAACAACTCCAGTTCATAGTCTCCCAGTATGAACTTGGCCTTCAACCTTGCAACCATCTGTCTCCACCAGGTGATCTTCAATTCACCTTTCTCCGCTCTGTCTTTTTGTAACTCTTTCCACCACAAGGCAACATGCCCTTTCAACTTGGTCTATGCCAATCGGACTCTCTGCGGGTCATTGACATCCTCAAACTCAAAGTAGTCCTCCAACTCTCCAATCCAATTGATCAAATCCTCCAGGTTTAGCGTTCTGGAAAAGTTAGAAACCTCAACTTTATGCATTTTACTTGCTTGCGCCATTGCTCTTAGGAATCTTTCCTCTCTCTCATCTTCCGGTCCTTCAGCTTCCTCAAGCTCTTCACCGACTTCCTCGTACTCATCCTTCGAGTTAGGGTTTCTTTGCAAACCAGCCAAAGCATTATGGATTTCATTCCTCACTTCATTCTTGAAGTCTTCCATCATTTTTTCTACCCTCTGGGGGTTTCTTCTCCTCGACGTCATCTCTCCTTCCACTTCGACAAACTGCCTCAACTCGACAATCTGACTACCGGTTTCAATTGCCTCCCCTCATTGATCTATTGAGCACACACGTAGCCTACCTTTGTCTACCTCAAGGAATGCCTCGATGTTCGCAAACAATTCTTCCACCAGCCGATCCATAACCAGCTCTGATACCAATTGATGCAACCATAATCGGTAAGAACCCTCAAAAGAGTCAACCAACTTATGCAGCAAGGGAGACACAACGAAAGCAATAAGGAAACATAACAAATTCACATAAACAAATCATATTATACTCTTAGAAATTCTGGCAATAATCCGACAATCTTCATATTATCATCAAAGAACATCTGGTAGTTAACCGGTTACATGCAGGCTTCAAGCCAAATACAATCCAACTGGGACTCTAGGAATCAACTGGATCACATTATGCAAATCTCAATCCTTATTCTCAGTTCTACTTCCTCTACCCCTTACAAATGATTACATAACATCATATTTATACCCATCGGAACATATCCGGGTTGACCTTAAAAGATTACATTCACCAATGCAGGAAAATGAAATGTGTAATTAGGTCGGCCCTAAGATTTAAGAAATCCTTCCGAAAAATAACAACCAAGTGATGCAGTTTAGAATGAAGGTCGACCACATGCCAAAGTACATTGGACAAGACCCAAGATGGATCCACATGCCAAGAATTGCGCCGATAATGAAGGAAAACCAACCGGTACGCATAAGAACTATCCCGGGAACCCAGAACAACCAATCGGAAGCGATAATTGACTGAAGAAGACCCCAAATGAACTAGAAATATGGATTCAACCACATGAAACCGCCAGGAAACTACAAACAAGATCTGCCACGAAGAACAAGCAACTACTGATACATACCAGTAAGAATAGAAGGAACTAAACAATAACAAAACTGAAAGGAAATATTTTTGGTTGATGCAAGATTGCTCATCGACTGGGGATGCTCCTGCATCACATCGACTCCACCAGTATTTCACCTCTATCCAAAAAACCCTTCAATTCTTTGTCGGCATGACTAAAAAGAGAAGAGGCTATCCATTTCCAACAACATTGCATAAAACTTGATCATATAATTGGAAATCTTCTTTAATCTGCAAACCTGAAACAATATGCTCTTCCTCTGATAAATTGCAACCTTTATTAGCCATTAAATCTGCTAGTTTATTGGCTTCATTGTAACAATGTAGGATATTAAAATCAATAAAATTTATAACCAATTCCTTAACCTCTTGTATTATATAGTCAATACTCTAGGATGCTGCTTGAAATTTCTTAAGAGCCGAGATGATATTCAATGAATCTCCTTCAATTACCAACTTCTTTGCCTTCAAGGAAAGAGCTAACTTAATACCAAAATATAATGCCCTAGCCTCTGTCGTATTGTTCGTTCCATCTGGATCTCTAGCAAAACCTGCTAAAAAGACCTTACCTTCATGATTTTTGATCACACACCCAAGACATGATATACCCAGATTTCCCCTTGCAACTCCATCAAAGTTTAGTTTAAGAAAATTAAAATGAGGGGGTTTGCATCTTATTTCTTTTCTATCAACTCCCCCTCTTGGACCAACCATCATGCTTCCTTTGAAAGGTGGTTTCAGTAACTTCCATATGTTCATTATCTCATTATCCCATGAAGTAAAAGGAGAATCCAACTTCTTGTTCTTAAACACATGAGCATTCACTGATTTCTGAGATGGATATTTCAATTTTCCTAATCATGTCTTCTATTTGATTGTGTTCTTGTCTAAAAATACGTCTATTTCTTTCCCACCATACATTCCAAATCAATATAGTAGGCGCAATTTCCCAAATGACTCCAAAAAAAGCTTCTACTATTCGATATTGATTTAAAAGCTAAAAATAATTTCCTTGCAGGTGAGCAAGATGTGACATAATGCACGTGCACATGTGTTCAATTGGTTGAAAAAGTACCACTACCATCTTCCATTCAATGCCATCCTTTGTATAGAGGAATTTAGTGTCTGCTACTAGTTGAGAGAAAAAATGATCAACATAATTGACAAAAAATGGACCAAAGAACAGTCAAAGAAAATTCAATAATTACGAAATTCAATAATTATGCTTTATACTTTAACTCCCTCCATGGTTCCAATGTGAAAATTAACTTAGATGTAAAATTTTACAATCTACAAATTGAGATTAAAGATTTATGTGACCGACCAATTTCTCAATACCATGAGCTTCAAGACCTTCACCTTGCTGGATGTATCTAGAAGGTCACTATTAGGTCAATAATGACAATAAAAAAACACAATCTATCTGAACAACTGAGTATAAGTTCATGAGATTTCTTAAGGGACAATCACAAATTAGTTTTCACACAGGACCACTTGAAGAATGGTTGTTTGTTACTCTTAAGTTTAATTATTCAATCAAATCCACAATGCATCAAGTCATGCCATCATTCAAGTTGTTACATGCTCACTATGGGATACCTACATTATATGTTGTGAAGTCCAACACAACAATCAAAGTTCGGGTTCTTCTTCATGATATTGAAAATGAAGAGATATTACTAGTGCATAAATAGTTAACAAAGTAAAAAATTGCTACAAATTTTGAAAACCTATTTACACATTGTATCTATGACTAAATTCAAAGCTTATAATATAGTATAGATGTTATTTAATAGTTATTACCACTTCGTGAATGATTGGTCAAGTGATTTTTTTTTCCTTTTTAAAATATCATTTTGATAAATGATTCCAAATTTATAATTTGCATAATATTTTACAAATGTTATTATTATACCTCTAAAAAATATAATATTGCCTTTATTTCAATTTAATTATCAATAATTTAAATTTAATCCTAATTAAATTAAAAACATCATCTATCATTAAATTTAATTGTACCACATGCTTTATTATTGGATATACAAATATTTCATATTTTCATCTTAACATACTTAACTTAGATTTTTCAAAATATAAATATGCTAATTTAATATTATAATTCATTTAAAATTTACTTTTAATTTTCTATCGACATATCTCTTGACCCTCCTATAGATACAAGTGCTAGTTTATACAAATATAAGGAAATAGAATGATAATCGTTTGTATTAAACGAAAAATGATCATCTTACGATATACCGAGAAATAAAGGAGCGTCGTGACAAACAAAGGCATTCTATCTATTAAAAAAAAATCAATAACCTGCCCACGCTTGGGGTTAGGGTTTTTGCCCTAATGTAGTGAATATACTTCCTGGAAGCCATTGAACCAACAGGTCCATAGGGTTTATTCAATTCACCACACGGAAGAGAGGCAAGGGGGAAAAACAAAACAACAGGAGTAGAAAGAGGAATTTTTTTGTCAAGTGAGGAGACATGGCGGAAGCACTGGTACTGCGCGGCACAATGGAGGGGCACTCAGATCACGTGACGGCCATAGCGACGCCCATCGACAACTCGGACATGATCGTCTCCGCCTCGCGCGACAAATCCATCCTACTGTGGCAACTGACCAAAGACACGACCTATGGCGTGCCAAGGCGTCGCCTCACGGGCCATTCTCACTTCGTGCAGGACGTGGTGATCTCGTCGGATGGGCAGTTCGCACTGTCAGGGTCGTGGGACGGTGAGCTGCGGCTCTGGGATCTCAACACGGGTCTCACCACCCGGCGCTTCGTGGGACACTCTAAGGATGTTCTCAGTGTGGCCTTCTCCATCGACAATCGTCAGATTGTGTCTGCCTCTCGTGACCGCACCATCAAGCTGTGGAACACGCTAGGCGAGTGCAAGTACACCATCCAGGCCGATGCTGATGGACACTCTAACTGGATCAGTTGCGTACGCTTCAGCCCCTCCGCCACTAACCCCACCATCGTATCTGGATCCTGGGACCGCACCGTTAAGGTCTGGAACCTCACCAACTGCAAGCTTAAGAACACGCTCATAGGCCACGGTGGCTATGTGAACACTGTTGCCGTCTCTCCTGACGGTTCACTCTGCGCCAGCGGCGGGAAAGATGGGGTCACTATGCTCTGGGACCTTGCCGAGGGCAAGAGGCTTTATTCGCTCGATGCAGGGGACATTATCTATGCTCTCTGCTTTAGCCCTAACAGGTATTGGCTCTGCGCCGCTACGCAGCAGTACGTCAAGATTTGGGATCTCGAGAGCAAGAGCGTTGTTGCCGATCTTCGTCCCGATTTCATGCCCACCAAGAAATCCCAGGTTGGTAGTTGATGATAATTGATTTATTTGTCCATTTTATTTTTTTCCTTCGTGAAATTCACTGTTCTTCATTTTCTATTTGGTAAATCTGTGCTCAGAGAGCTTATAATTATCTCGTAAAAAGTCGTCCTTGACTTGTATTTCGTGCGTTTTTCTCTTTTTATATTTGGTAAATTCTAAATTTGAGGTAACCTTTGAACTTGGATGGCAAATTCTGCTTACAAAACCTTTCCTTGCCTTGACCTACAATTGAATGTACATGTTGAAACTGAACTTTCTCACCATTACCTTAATTAGTTCGGTAAATTCACATTATAGTACCTGCTCCTAGCTATATATGTGATATTTTTCCTTTCTTTCTTTTCAATGCAGTTATATTTTTCCTTTCATCTCCTTTCTTTTTAATCCATTTATATTTTTCCTTTCATTTCCTTTCTTTTTAATGCATTTTGATTTTTTCTGTCATTTCCTTATATTTTGGAGGTGGGCATCCACGTTGTTTCTTCTTTAATGAAGTTTGTTACACCTTGCGCCATCTTGGCCACAATGCATCAGGGACTTTACTTTTTTTTTACTTCTAGTTTACAGTGAATTGCAGACCTTATAATAAGACTTATATTTCCCTTTTCTGTCAATGCATTGCACGCCTTACAATGATCAACTGCTGTTCCTTCCTGTAAGTTAAGGCCAATGCATTGTGGACCTTGGAATGAAACTTCTCTTTCCTTTACTTTTGCATTGTAAAGCTTAGAATGAAGCATTTCTTTCCTTCAGACTTCAAATTTTCAATTTCACTTTCAGTTGTTTCTTTTCTTTTCTCTTGCGGAAACGAGCCCTTTCATTTGTTTCACTATTTTACTAAATTCATCTTACAGGGTAACCTTAGGTGCGAGGACTAAGGAATTATACCACCCTGGACTTGCACCCTGTCCCATCATTGCTGCAATGCATGGAGGCCATATGATGAACCTTTTCGGCCCTTTCAGTTTAAAAGCTAATGCTTTCTGGATGTTATCATCTTTTCCTTTTTTTTTTTTTGCTTTATTCCATATCTTATTTTAGGTTTTAGTAAGTCAGGGCACAAGCTCTCATCTGTATTAGTTTTTCTTTCAAAATCAGGGTTTATGTTCTTTCTGATTTGTAGATTCACCTAATTTGAAAAGGCGTGAGGGTTATCTATTCTGTCAAGCCAGTGAGAAATTGCACATGGCATGCTCAAGTGATAATATTACACCTAGACTTTTGGAAGTAATGTTGAAGTGCTTGGAAATGCAACCCAGTATTAGCTGGGCAAAATGCATTGTGCACATTTCATTTTCTTTCCTTTTAGTTTGCATTGCATGTCATAGAATTTAATGTAATTGCTAAGGTGAATAGTTTCAGGGCAAATGCCCTTGTTTGTTTTCAATTATTTTATTATATTCAACATCCTGTCCTTAATGCAAAGCTATTTTTCTGACAAATACAACTTATGGATAACCTCTTCTGTAAAAGTTGACTGGACTTGCATCTTGACTGTCTTCCACTTAATCCCATAATCAAGATAAAAAGTACCTGACATTCACACTGCATTATAATCCCTATTTTGACACGTTTTGGTGGTTGCTGAGGATTTTAATGTCTCAGTTGTCATGTGCCAGCCCTTTGACACATTGATTTGTTTGAAACTACAGCCAAATGGCCTGTTTCCTTGCTTCAAAGTCACCCTGTCAGGGTTCTATTTGGACTGTTAGATGTGTGGATGAGTGTGATTGTTTACTTATCTGAGTGAGAGATCTTGGTCTTCACAGTCTGATGCATAATGGTCAATCCTGAGGGAGAGGGTTTCAGGGATACATGCAATCTGTGGTGGGTGGTTTCATATGTGGGAATTTCAACTCAATAATGGTTGTGCATGGTACGCTGCATTTTGGATTTACAATCTTCATGCTTTTATGATATTCTCATGCAAGCCAACATTTTCCTAGTTTTGGTTGTATTTTTTTTTGTTTGATTCTTGTTTTGCTTGGTTTATAAATATGTTTTCAATTTTTTTGTTTTGTTTTAGTTTCATTTTGTATGAAATTTATGAATATTATTTTGAATTTCTAAGTTTCTAATTAAATTTTCACCACATTTAGAGGGTATTTTTCATTTTAGACATTTAGTGTTGTCTATGTATATTTACTGGCTCTATGTTATCTTTTCATTTTCTTGGATTCACTTAAAGCTTTGCCCTAGCCTAGTTTTTCATGGCTTTCATAAAGCAGGACCCCAAATTGATATGCATTAGGCAAAGATGCAATCACTAAGAAGTTTATGTTGTAGCTTTTTTCCTTTTTATTTGGATGCATCATTTGATCTTCAAAAGGAGCATTGCCTAGTTTTTCATGGTTTTCAGCAGGACCCCCAAATTTGGATTCATTAGGCTAAATGCAATGACAGGCATTTGTTGTAACTTCTGTGCAATTCATCAAGATGCATCATTTTCTCTTGAATATCAGCAGTGCTGCCTAGTACTTCATTTCCTTATTTTTTTGGCCTCTTTTTTCGTGCATACAAATATAGATCCATGTAGAGGGATCTTTTAGATTGATTTATGGGCATGAAAGTTATCTATTTATTAAAGTTGTCTTGAGCATGTACTGTGCTGCATTGTGAATGAAACCTATTTTAGTGGCTTGAAAATAAGCGGAGCTGACGGGTGAAATAAGCATGTAATGACTTCGGGAGCATTTAATTTGTGGTTTAGCTGTGCTTAATAATATGCTTTCTTGTTCTTTATTCTTTGTTACAATGTTAACACTTTCTAGCTTCCATTTTTGGTTACAACTATTGTTCTGGAATTTGTGTGGTAGGCTGTGCCTTTTGGTGCACGTATTTGATATGTTAATTCTTACCAACAGTAAATACATTTATGAAAAATGTCTGTCATCAATCTGAGAGCCATTTCTAATAGATTTTATTCTTATTTTCTTAGAATATTTTCTACTATATCTGTGATAAAATAGCGAAGTTATAATAATGACAATGATTGCCAATGTTAACGAGAAACTTCACTATTGATTTATTTAGTTTCTTTCCTTTTTTATTGTTACATCTTTGACTGGATGAGAGTGGAATCTGTTTTCTAGATGAAGAATTTAATTGTGATGCTTGTGGGGAACATTCTTTTATATTGTCCATTCATCTCTTTCATTTGTGTTGGTCAAGTCTCTTTGGGGTGAAACTCTTGCAAAAATCTGCTGAATTCATGAATGAAGAATGTGGCTAATGTCTTTGGGATCATTTAATTTGCAGTGTAGGTGTGTTTACTACCATGCTGGTTCCTCCTGTTTCATTCCCTGTTACAACCTTGCCTTGTTTGCCCTCCCTTTTTTTTATAATGTTACAATCATTTTTTATGAAATCTGCTTGTTTTCTGTGCTTTCATGTGCCCATGTTTGATTTGTTCATTTTTACCAACAGACCGACGTGACGTTTTTGTTTGCATGGATGCGAATGCATTTTTTTCCTGTATGTACTTGCCCATCTCAGAGTCATTTATTATTAATTGTATTGCGATGGTCTTATGATGTTTCCCACCACATCTGTGATAAATCAGTGAAGTTGTATTAATAAAAATGATTTTCTTATTTCGCTGTGCTTGAGAATCTTATTTTGATATATTTTAGTTTATGCTTTTAATACTGTAATAGTAAATAATATCTTTGACTGGAGAAGATGAGCCTGTGATTTCTATGATGGATAATTTGATTGTGATGCCAGTCTGACTGAGGAACACCATCTTAGTTTGCTTTCCGAGCATGAGATTCATCTATTCAGTTGAAGTTGGCTTTTACAATTACTTGGTATACCTTTCATTTAAGAGGGGCAAGCCTCTTTTGGAATAAACTCCTTTTAGCGAAATGAAAGTCTCCCCACTTGACTAGTGAAGCACGTGCCTAAAGATTTTGGGAGAATATCACTTTCAGTGCTGCTGTGGTTAATAATATACTTTCCTCTTGTTTTATTATCTGTTGCAACCTCCCTTCACCAGTCACTCCTCTTGACTGTTCAATGATTGTAATGGAATATGTTTGGTAGTCTGGACCTGTGTGTATTTATATTTGATTTGTTTATTTTTTCAACAGAAATAAATAATTTGGTTTTTGTTTGCATGATGTGAATGCTTTTTTTTTCTCCTCATGCTCCTGTAATTATTCAACCATCTTGTATGGATTTTATTGTTTTGGTCTCATGGTGATTACTAACACTTCTATGATAGAAGAATTAGAATGATCTTCTGATGTCACAGTGCAAGAGAGATTTCACAGTTTGTTTATTTAGTGTATGCCTTCAATATTTTAATTGCTTTGAGTGGAGGAGATGAAATGTCCTTGGTTGGAGGAGTTGAACTAATGAATAATATCATGCAGAGGAGTTGAACTAATGAATAATATCATGCAAATTATATTGTAATACCCATCATGTGTTGCCAAACTCTGGATCTTTTGTTAGAGTTTTTAATATGCCAATGCCAATGAGTGTGTAATAGTCAAGGTGGTGCAGCAATGTATGAAGGAAAACAACAATTCAAATTCTGGTACGAGAAATACTTTCTATAGTTGTAATAAAAGAACTGTTGGTATTTATTTTTAGCATGGATCTACCTAACTAAATATTCCAGAGGCCTTTCTAAAAAATTGTCATTAAGGAAATTTAAACCAAATTTGATAGAGAAGCATATTAAGAATTTGATTCATTAGTGAAATTGGGATTGCTTGCTTACGAGTGAAGATAATTTTCATTCCTCTTACGCAATACAGTATGTAATTATTATTTTCCCATGGGTAAGTTTTACCTGGAATAAATTGTAGATTTATGATGCACACTACATAAACATAAACATGATGATGTGGGGAGAGGTTTCAGTAGATCTGGTTGATGTTAGTATAGAATGATTCCAATAGGATCTAGGCTTCTGTAAGAGTTGCACCGTACTTTATTAAATGTCTACTCTATGATTGATAATTTTTGGAGATGAATTCCACACAAATGCTTTAATAGTTCTTCAATTGTTTTTGCTTTTTATATTGCAGATTCCTTATTGCACAAGTTTGAGCTGGAGTGCAGATGGAAGTACATTGTTCACTGGTTACACAGATGGAAAAATCAGGGTCTGGGGAATTGGACATATTTGAATTCAAATCAGTAGTTGAATTGTATGCAAGCTTGAACATCTGTGACAGATTTTTTTTAAGCTCAAATTGTTTTTGCTTTTGAATTTTGTTAGCTGTACTAGAGTTTTCTCTGATATGCAATGAGGGATGTAAAATGAAAGCACTCCAAACTAAAGATGAGTAATGTACAACTCAGAATAGGCATGTTAACCTTTGTAATCAAAATTAGATGTTTTCAAGTCTGTTCGATAATTTTAAAAGTTCTGAGGTCCTCTAATATAACATGGTTCTTCAAGGATTTGATTTTTATCCTGAAAAGGCCATGAATTTTCCAACAAAATGCAAAATAATGATTGAATCTCCAGATTTGTGTTTGAACAGTTCCATCACTAACCTGTCATAAAGCTTTGCCAATGGTTCTAGTGCTCCATTTCTTGGCCAATGTAATATATCTGATCGTCTATCTGACATTAGCTAAAGAATGTTTTAGTTCTATTGGGATTTTAGATTTAATTTTTTGATAACGAGGGAAAGATTTATAATGTAACTTTTAAAAAATGTTTAGGTCATTAAGTGTACAACAAGCATTAAAAAAGTTGGTAATAGGAGAGGAAGCGCTGCATTAATATCTGAGTTATGCTGCTGTCAGGTCCTTCTGGACCAATAACCAGTTGATTTATACTGTTTATAGGTAGAATGACCATTGCAAAGGCATTAATTAAGGTTTTTGACGAGAACCAATGAGTCATCAAATTGAAGACTTTGTGAGATAGATAGTTGTTAGACAATATATAATCTGGTAAAGGCAAAATGTATAAAAAAGAAAATTAATTGAAATTTGAAAATATGGAGTCTGGGCCACAAGTTAATTATTTGGGGTAGGAATTACCCTCAACCTGTATGTGCTACATGCCAATGTTCTTTTTGGAGTGGTTGGAAAATTTTCTTTTGAATGTTTGAGAACTACTGCACTTGTGAGGTATATAATAGAAAGGGATTGATGGTGTTTTTTTTTGCGGCATCAATTTCTGATAGTGTTTGGAATGTTAGGGTTTAGTTTTTATTTTGTTTCAGTAACATATGATGTTAATTATATGGTGGAAAATGTAACTTCCAATTTGTATTTGATATTGGATGCAAGTCATAGATGATGCTAAGTAGAGTTGCGATGCATTTCTATCCATTATTGTGGTTGTACATTGGGTTCTTAAAATTATTATGGTACTTTGTTTCTTACTTCCAATTGATGGTAGACCAGTTTAACGATTATGTAATCCAGTTGCAAAATATTCTCTTGACAGAATTCATAACATTACGGATACAGCTTTGTGCTTTAGACTGCTACATTGATGACTGTAAATTCCAGATCAATAATGGTTTCTAACTCTGGTGGATTTAGTCGAAATTTATCTGTTGTAAGCTATAACGAAGATCAGAAATCCTCAATAGCTTTCTATATCTATTTGACAGTCTGCATGAATACTTTGCATTTGGAGAATTTTCAGAAGGCAGGTCAATAATGGAGTCAATCTCTGGTGGATTTTCAAAATTTATTTATTGTATGCTATAATGAAGATCAGAAATACCGAAAAACTTATTTAATCTATTTGACAGTGATTTTGGTGATAACAATGAATGTAATCAGATGAGAATTATTTGTTTTCCCTAGTCATAATGTAAGTGAACATTTTTAAAATATTAAATTGTCTATAGTTTATATTGAGGTGTCAGAATTGCTCTCTGAGAACTTGTCAAGTCCAATGTAAGCACAAGCATGGAGATACCTGGTCATGAGTAGATCTGATATAAAATGCATTGGTACAGATTGACTAGTCTTGGCGTGTACCTCTATTAGAACAAGTAGCAATGCCTGTTAAAGCCTCAGTTTTATTCTGCAAGTGTCTGGTGTACCTTTGTTCATATGAACTTTGGTTTGGTCTCCTTTTGTCTGTTTGGTTTAGCGATCATATAATGCTCAAGTCCTAAAGCATATGATTCTCGCCATTTATAAAGTACGCTTCTATAATATGATGCAGAGTGTACGTTGTAGAGTTAAAAGAACGTTCTGAAGTGCTGCTCTTCCCTATGTCTTACCAAATATGAAAGATGTTACAAGTGGATGACTATAAAAGGTTTTTTGAAAGGTCAGAGTATGTTGTTCATTATCCACGTGAATGTGGCAGGTGTATTGGCTAGACAATTGGGCATTAACAACTCTTCTAACAATTTATTTCAGAGTTGTTGGTTTGGAACACGTAAATCTTGTTTTTAAATCATTTAATTTTTTCACCCTTCGCTTCTTTGAGCTAGTCCCAAGTGGGCATCAATATAAGAGGCCAAGTTACTGTTCTTAATCGCGATCTTGTATGAAAGATGTCATGTTGCATCTGTCTTTCTTGACACGACTATTTATCTGATACAAGATTAAGATAGTTGGCTGAATATGGGTATTTAATATTAGCACCCATATCATTCTCCATGATTGATTGTCTGTTCTGTGATCTGGTTGGGGCTAGTGTGTTTTTTACATAGCAATAGAGAGGCGTGCTTGGTGGTGAACGTATCTTGACAGTACAGTCTATTTGCTTTTGCTGTGTTAGGAGCTGATGTCATGTCATGTTTAATACAGTCTGTTTGCTTTTGTTGCGTTAGGAGTTGATGTCATGGCATGTGTCAGTTGTCTTTACATTCTTTCCTATATTTGATCGCGTGCTGGATAAATCTTTGGAAAATCAAATATTGATGACGGCTTCATGTTGATCAGAGTCTTGTGGGAGACACTCTTGATATCTTGTTCAATGGTCTTGCTACAAACCACCTCGCCTCATTTTTGAAGGGTTTGATAGAATAAGACATGACACCGTCAACTAACAGTCATGTGATAGCATATTATTGTAGATGATGTTTGCTGCTTCAATGTCTGTTATTGCATTGGTAGAGATCAAGTTCCTCTAGGGGAGAGTCCCTAGAGTGGTCAGTAATTGTATGGTCTTTGCAAGTATATGGAATTTTGTAGGACCTTCAGCTCTTTAGAACTTGGAAATGATATCTTAGCTTTTTACAATTAAGGCTTGGAGGTGTGACTCATCACATGACTTGCCACATGAGCATGTCCACTGAGTAGCATCCTTGGCATTATTTTTTAAAGATTTAAGGAAAGCTTAATCATGGAACCCTTGTAGTTGAATAAAAATATTATTTGTTGTTACAATGATATTATATTCTTAAAATATACTTAAAAAGTATGTTTCATATGCAACTTAAATGAACTCTTGTGTTTTTTTGCCCTATAAAATTTCCATTAGGTTTTCAATTAGAGATAATGATATCTTAGCTTTTTACAATTAAGGCTTGGAGGTGTGACTCATCACATGACCTGCCACATGAGCATGTCCACTGAGTAGCATCCTTGGCATTATTTTTTAAAGATTCAAGGAAAGCTTAATCATGGAACCCTTGTAGTTGAGTAAAAATATTATTTGTTGTTACAATGATATTATATTCTTAAAATATACTTAAGAAGTTGTTTCATATGCAACTTAAATGAACTCTTATGTTTTTTTGCCCTATAAAATTTCCATTAGGTTTTCAATTAGAGATAATCTAAATATCTTAGTGCAGCAACTTGTTTTTGTCCCAAGGAGAAGATCATAAGTAATGTCTCAAAATCTTATCAAACCACGAAAATAAATTCCCTCACAGTTTTCCATCAGTACCACCCAAAATCTCACGCAAAATCTCATGCAGAGAAAATCAAAGGCCCCTCTTATTCCTCTCGGTTTTCCATCAGCACCACCCAAAATCTCATAGAGAAAATCAAAGGCTGCCTTCCTCTCAATCGTTCCAATATGTATTGCTATCCTAGATGCAGAGTTGTGCTTGCTCCTACATTGTACTGAAGTCTACAAATCGAATGAATCAACTACATGATACAGTGAATCACTAAATGATGCACAACACCTACATGATACATTGAAGAAAGTACAATGATGCGCAACACCTACATGATACATTGAAGAAAGTACAATGATGCACAACATTGTTGAAGAAAGTACAACTTTGAGACATTTTTGTATCAATTAAAGGCAAAGCTCTTGACCAATCACACTCCTTGGCTTCTACTTTAATCAATAATTGGGATCACATATAGAAAATTACTAATTAGAATTTTAAAAAAAAGAGAACTTTATTGTTAGAAAACCTCGCTAATATTCATTCCATTAGGTATGTCTAACATTTGTCACAAGGGGGTGACTACTTGGTGGAAGGATGCCACCTTGGATCACTTGACTATTTATGCTATTGACTCAGTTGATGAGCCGCTCTCTATCGATTAATGTTGTTGCTGATGCTATTGTTGTCCGTGAGGATTCAACTTTTGTGGCTCCTTATTTGGATTCTACTCTTGTTGCATCCAACTTCTAGCTCCGCTCTACACCTATTGCTTCTACTCATGATGCCACTCCTCTACAGTATCTCGTTGTTGTATTGCAACAACCCCCTACTATTCTACAACAATCAATTGTCGCCTTGCAGTTGCACTCTCCTGAATCTATTGCTGGTACCCAAGCGGGGACTTTATCGCTTGACCACTCTCTTGATGGTCCCAATGACAATATCACCTGGACTATTGTTTGGTGTAGGCGGAAGGGGAAGTTTTCCTCGACCCCCTAGACCCCTCCTTGTTAAGGCTCAAGTGTCTCTACCCCTCCTTGAGTTGGGTTTGGGTTGTTGATGGTTTCTTAGGCTTTTGTTGTTGTAAATGTGTTGTTGATAGTCTCTGACTATGTTTGTTGTTGTAAATGTGTTGTTGATAGTTTTTGACTATGTAAAAGGGTCGACACCCTAGTCAACGCTGCTTGTTAATAAGAAACATTTATCACCTAAACACGATGGATTATGAAATAGCAATGATAATTAAGTTCAAAGGAGGAAACAATCTCCCAACCTCCCAAATTGATATGGTATTATCATAGCTATAGAGAATTATTTAATTAAAATTGTTATGTTGGTCCCTAGGTTACTTCCTAGTGTCTAGCCTCCTTATCAACCTTCTATGAAAATTGAATAAATTACCCATCCATTGGTTGTCAGTACTAATGACCTTGTTTGGGGTGAGAAATATTTTAGGCACATTTATATTGAAGTTATCATCCTTAAAAGATAATAGGGTTACCAAAAACCTACATTCTTAAATATCCAACTTCTTCTAATGCATAGATATAATATTCAAGCAAACCAAGGTTATAGACCTCACCAACATAGTAAAAGATATTATTGAAGGACAACATTTCAACCTGATAGAACTCCTATCTAGCTTCAAATTTAGTTAGAAAATTCCTCACAGTCATAGCAACTATGTAGAATAACCTACTATATGGTGTTATTCTTGCTTAACCCTTGACACTCTAGCCAATTACCAAGCCCAAGTCATTCATCTTCCTAGCCAAGTCCAAAATAATAATCAAGGGGGGATACAAGAGACATCAACTAGCAAAACATCATCCAACGAAGAGCAACTTATAGTTAGTTGGGAAGAATATTAGGCATATGCACTTAATGAGTTAACTAATGCTTGAGAAACTACATGGCCAATTTATTTTTCTCATTAGATAAAAAAAGGATGGTAGAAGAACAAACTCAAGTAAAATAATCAATGTCAAATCTTCAAAGGGAAGAAGTGGTTCCTCTTTTGTGAGTACCAATTGGTTGTTTTTCTAAACCTTATTACTTAAGTGGGGGGACTATAAATGAGTTTTGAATAATTAACAACTTTACAACCCTATTAAGTAGAATTAAATTGTACATATCATAATAAAACAATAGAACTATGTTGGAAACCTAACAAAGAGAGGCCCATAGAATCAAACTGATTTTTTTAATATAAGTCCATATTCAATTTACCTCTCTAGGAGGTCCTCTCCATCCTAGAATGAATAAAATTATTAGAGAAAGCCCTCAAAAAGTATAAAGTAATAAACAAGCATAATCTTCAAGCCATAGAAACTCTAAATGCCCCTCCAAGGCAAACCAATATTCTTCAAGTCAATACAAAGTGAAATAAATAAGATCAAACCTAATTTGTTTTACCTTACTTTCATATGTGTGTGTGTGTGTGAGAGAGAGAGAGAGAGAGAGAGAGAGAGAGAGAGAGAGAGAGAGAGAGAGAGAGAGAGAGAGAGAGAGAGAGAGAGAGAGAGAGAGAGAGAGAGATTTCTTATTACTAAACAAGCATCTAATAGAAGTAGAGAGTGCATCTAATATTGTTGACAAGCTTAATAAGTCCATATTCAATTTGCCTCTCTAGGAGGTCCTCTCCATCCTAGAATGAATAAAATTATTAGAGAAAGCCCTAAAAAAGTATAAAGTAATAAACAAGCATAATCATCAAGCCATAGAAACTCTAAATGCCCCTCCAAGGCAAACCAATATTCTTCAAGTCAATACAAAGTGAAATAAATAAGATCAAACCTAATTTGTTTTACCTTACTTTCATATGTGTGTGTGTGTGTGAGAGAGAGAGAGAGAGAGAGAGAGAGAGAGAGAGAGAGAGAGAGAGAGAGAGAGAGAGAGAGAGAGAGAGAGAGAGAGAGAGAGAGAGATTTCTTATTACTAAACAAGCATCTAATAGAAGTAGAGAGTGCATTTAGAATAGAACATAGCTCTTAGCTATTTAGGGAGTAGTTCCACCTAAGAGTATTGCATCATCCACAAATTGAGCATGGTTGAGCTCTTTTCCTTGTTGATTTGTGGGAACTCAAAGAAATATTTTTTATTCCCTTTTGAATTTAGGAGCGTGGCTAAGTGGTTCCACAATGAGAATGTGCGAGAAAGGATAAAGGTGACACCCTTGACACAATTCTTTAGATAGATTGAAGAAATTGGTAAGGTATTCATTAACCAATGGAGCAATTCATGGAGAAGTAACAAATTCTTTTATCCACCCTACTATATTTCATCAAGCCCAATATTCTCGAGAGTATGAAAATTGACTTGTGATTCAAGCTGTCAAAATCATTAGTCATATTAAGTTTAATGGGAATAACATTTATGTTACTATACTCATTAGAATGAATGACTTCCTAAGTCAAGGATGATACCTTCAAAGACATGCATGTTTGGAATAAAAAACAATTTTCTCTTCAAAAACAAGAAAGGGTATTGAATTGAAGCAAGCTTTGCAAAAACATTTCATACACTAAAATTTTGAGTGTTGAGCAAATTTCAATCTTTTAACAATTATAGAAAGAAGAAACACATAAACACAAAATGAATAATATACAATACAAGTGCCCATTAGGAAAACTATTTCAAGAGAAAATCCCCACACTCCAAAGCAATCCAATGTATTATTTAGTAAACAACATAATTACACATTCTTTCAATCTATCATAATCTTGTTTTAATCTACTCACCAAACTGGGTGTTCAATTTTGGTTCCATTATCTCCAATCAAAGATGCCTTATAGGGTGATAATTTGTATCATAAGTTGCTCAACAAATGTAATTCCCTCTTGCAACTCCTTTATGCGTCCAACATGTTTTTACATTTCCTATGCAAACTTTTAAAGATCGTAACTTTTGAATTAAGAGGCTAAGTGGGCCTAATTTATTTTCTAAATTGTAGAGCTTGAAGATAAATATGTAATAGGCACCCCCTTGGCAATGTTGAACAACCTTGAATATTTATTTTGGCCAAAACCAAATTTACAACCCATAAATCGAGTTTTGTTTTTATAACCCCAAAATCATATTTTTTTAATTTTATCAATAGACGCACAGTTGAGACACATTTCCTAACAAAAATAACCTTGCTGTATATTTTAAAAAGTATTTTGGTAAACAATTTGTGAGGTGTTCTAGAAGGAGTTTTTTTCTTCTGAAATTCTCAATACTAATTGCTTGAGCTTCCTTACGATTTGAGCCAAAAATGAAGAGTTAGTTCCCTCATGAAGCCTATGATGTTGTCTTGAATATTTAACTATAGCCAAAATATTATTATGAACTACCTCCTAGAATTATTGATAGAAATGAAGGCATTAAAACCATTAAGACTATGAGATTTGTTTCTACTCATGCTAAGGAAAATAGGCTTCAATTCTTAAATTGACACCTCCTTTAACAATATCTTTTTTTTTTTTAATTTGTTATGAGTGAATTAAGATATTGTTTGAATAAAATTTGGTCCTCTAAAAGAGATTCTTAAAGTGAGGGAAAATTCACTCCTTTATATCATTAACAATCTCCAAAGATTAGCCATCTTGTATTTGAAATTTAGTTCATAGTATTTATATTTCTTGACTATTGGATTTTCTTAAAGAAATATTTGGTGTTCTTGTTGCTCTTGGAAATCCAACACATTCTAAATTTTACTCTCCAAAAATTTTATTCTTTTTGGAATTTTTTTTTTGGAAGATAGATAATTTCTATTGTTGCACGGTGAGAATATTTTAGAGTCTTTCCACTTCAGTTTATTTTGTATTTCCTCTAGTTGAAGTTTGATGGAAGAGCTGCCTTAAGTTTCCTTTGTAGCTTTTAACAATCCTTAATATTTTCCCTTGCATGTACATTTTAAACCTTCTTTTGGACCAAATATGAATGAAAAGAGTCTTAACAAGCTTGTATGACCAGTTATTTAAAAATATCTTCCTTACACCATATGAAAGAGTTTTTAAAGGGGATAGATCTCCAATCAATTGTTTTGGGAAAATTATTGAGCTTGAGAGTGAGAATTTCTCCAAACGTCTCCTAAAATTAGAAGTCTATCTAACTTGACATATATGAATGATTCTTCTGTCCTTTTGTTAAACCAATTATATATTTATTTTCTAGGGTTTATATCCTCCAAGTCATGACTACCCATGATATCTTCCACATGTTCTTTATCTCCATCATGAACAAAGATTCCACCTTTCTTTCATTTCGACCAAGAATTAGATTGAGGTCCCCACAAAAAAAAATCTAGTTTAGAGGTTGGAATTAGACAACATAATCTTTTATGGATGCAAAACAAATATGATTTATCTATTAAATGATTTGAAGAGTACACATTAAAGAAGGTGAAAAGTTGATTTGTATTCTTATCTTTTGAGGTGGCTCTTGTGAGATTTTGCCAAGATCAAGGGCACAATTAAAAGCACAAACGAGAGACAAAAGTATGACAAGAATAAACTGTATTCTCATCAATATACAAATGATCAACTAGATTAACCAATACAATGAATATGGGCCTTCTTATATAGGAAAGGCCAAATGGATATGTGAGCACACAATCATGACATGTGGCTCAATGAGAAACAAGGGTAGGTAAGAAAAAGTAGGGGTAGGTAGGAGAAATAATATAATATTCCACAAGAGGTGGATGACCCACCGAATGTGGAGTGTAACAACAAAATAAGACCACAAAAGATGGAATTTCTCCTACAAGTTACATCCCTATGTGCACACTTCCCTAAGTGTCTCATATCCAAACTAGATGAGATGCATTATCCCAAGTTAACTTAAGTAAAGTGTAATTATATCCTATAAGAATAAATAATTACACCAACAACTCTAGTCTAATGAGGATGCAAGAATCGTTCCAAGAAATTAGAGGACCAACCTATTAAAATTCCTATAGAAGCACTAGAAGACAAATACTTAAACATTCGTAAGAATGCCAATTTTCTTTTATGATTTTAGAAGATTCAATATTTTCATATTTAGTTATTTGAATGGAAAGGATATTAGGTTTTCTATGATGGAATATATCTTTAAAATATGATTTTATGGGCATCTCCCATGCCTCTAATATTCCAAGAAATAATTAACATTTTTTATCTGATTTAATTTTTCCCTAACATACCCAATCCACTATTATCTATGTTCTTGTTGTAATGTTCTCTTATGTTCCTTTGTGCGCACTTCCGTATTTTTTTTCTTTTTGGTATCTTTCTAGTTGGAAGAAGAGTTGCGAGTGCTTAATTTTTTGTCATGCCGTGTTTGTTTCTTTGTAAAGGAATGTCAGTGAACCTTTGGTTGAATGGAGGGAGGGGGCTCTAAATTTCCCATATTTTTTGGTTGCAAGATTTCTTCTTTATTCCCTAAGATATGTTCTTCAATCTCACTAGTCTCTAGAATAGAGAGGGGATTGGAAGAAAGGATTTCCTTATTTCTATCTTGCTTTAAAGGGGTTCTATTATTCTCTAGCACACATGCATCTTGGAATTTTTCTTAGATCCCTCTAGAGGTTTGGGATTCATTACATTTTTTTGGATATCTTGGAGAAAATGAACATGCTCATGGATCAAGTTGCTTTTAAATGTGATATGCTCATAGCCTATTTTTGGGAGAAGGTCGATTCTCTTGTTTCTAGATTTATTTCTTCTGGGATACCTTTGGCAATATTGACTTTCAAAGAGATTCAAGCTATCAATGATTATTTTCTTTGGGTTCTATCCATATTTTATAGATGCCCATCGTAGTTCCTATGACCTAGAAGGCATCCTAATGCCAAAGTTGTGGAGGGATATTTATGGAGGCTAGGTCTAAGAATCTTGGATGGAGTTTCTTTGAGAAGGTCAATGTTAGGATTCCAATTATTTAGGTAAAGCCCACGTGGTCCCATAAACCATAGGTCACTTCTTTAAAATACTTTTTTGTATTTATTTTTAGAAAATTATGTGATGAAAATTCCCCTACCACACAATTGAAATTAAACGACGCCTAGAATCCCATACCTCCATACCTTATCAATCCAAAGTTATAGAAATTTAGGGCATGGTCATTTCACTAGAAAATTCACCTACCAATGTACACCAAGCTAAATCAATGATTTTTGCTTTACCATTGTTGTAAGGGATATTCACAGTTGGGACTTCCTCCCATCTTTTGATGATTCTAATATCAACTCTACCCTTCAACAATTTGATGTTTGCCAAGAGTCTAAAAGGACTCTATTTAAAGCTACATGACAATCAACTACATAACAAGGTTGATAGATCTTGTCCTTGTAGGAAGGATGAACCATAATAGCTCAAGAAAGAAGAGAAGGGTGACAACAAAAGCAAAGAAGTGGCAACAATGCTAGGGCAAAATAGTAATGCATATCATAATATTAAAATTATTAAAATTTATCAATAGTTCTACAAATCAAACTATTAAAAATAAACATTTAAGTATATAATATTTTATACACTTTTTAAAGTGAAGACAAAACAAAATAAATATTTATTGAAACAATGATTTGTGGCTTTTCCAAAAATAAAACTAAAATTTACATACAAAAGCAAAATAACTCTTCAATTAAAAAACATACAATACAAATAAGATGAAATAAAATGTATGTCTCTTATGTATTTACTAAAGCAAACAATTATTAAATAAAATAACTTTTAAATAAATAATATAGCTCAAAACATATTTAGTTCTGGAGTCTTAAAAAGGCTATAACCAGCCATTTATTTCCATCCCTTCTAAAATGATTCCATTAACAACATTGAAACCAATGTCATTCTTCCTAATATTTATATTTTAATTATGTCCATTTAGATTGTACAAATCAATTTCAATATTTAATTTTAATAGCTACAATTTGTGAGTTACAAGAATTAGTTGAGTAGACTTGAACACAAGACCTCTCATGCAGGAGGCTTGCAGCTAACCATTCGGTTGTGCGTCATCCCCAAAAATCAAATAAAATATTAACTAAATTCATAAAATGTAATTACATGGAAGGATACTAAGAATTCGAATACATCAAAAAAATTCTTTAAATCAAGCTTCCCAATAAAAAATAGTGATCATTAATTATAAAAAGTATTATTTTCATTTTTTGCCATTATCATAAGTGAAAATTAAAAGTTTACTAATGGGTCTTTCGTCTCCTAGAGAAGTTGAATAGTTTTGAATGAGCCCACCAATGACAAGTCTTACTAAGTACAAGGGCCCTTGACCCCTAGCACACTTTGATGAAATAGAATTTTACAAAAACTAAAAGTCATTTTCTTGTTGAATAAATGTGAATAAACAAAATTTAAATAATATTTGAAGGTAAGAGAGTTATATGATTTATTTAAATATGTTATATTATTTTAATAAATTATTTAAAATCAATTTCTCACATAATAAAGCACCTCACGAAAAATATCTCTCGACGTATTATAGATTTTTTAAAGATATATGACAGTTATGACTCAGCAAAAGCTGATTACAATAATTCAAATGACCTGTGGCAAAATAACAAAGAAACATATAAATCCAGACGGCACGTTACAGCTATACCAGACAAGACCGAGCCTTCTCGGATCGAACCCGGAAACTCCCAAAACCAAAATCTGAATCATTTGCCAGCAAGGCCGCCCATTAGAATAAGTCCACATTGAAACCATCAACAATGGTCAGAAAACTCATACTTTTACAACGCGGTCGGCGGCCATTACTAACCGAGTCATTGGAAACCCCACACGCACTATAATTTCCTTCTCTTTCCAGAATTTTTTTGAAACTCTTCATTCTTTACGATTCTGTTTCTTGCCAGTTTCCTGCGTAAGATTAAAATGAAGCCCTAGATTTTTTAGTTTCTATTTCTTTCCAGGTTTCAGTGCCAGATTAAATTGAAACCCTAGTTTCTCTATAATATCGGTTTCTTTCAAGATTTCTGAGGAAGGTATTGATCGGCAAGCATGGGGTCCGAAGGGCAAGGCAAAAGAGTTTCAGAAGCACAAATTGCAGAGCTCAAAGAGATCTTCCGGAGATTCGATCGCGATGCCGATGGCAGCCTGACGGTGCTCGAGCTCGGCGCGCTTCTGAGGTCTCTAGGGCTCAAGCCGAGCGGCGAACAGTTGGATTCGCTGCTTGACAGCGTAGACGCCAACGGCAACGGCCTTATCGAATTTGTTGAGCTATTGAGCGTCATAGCCCCCGATATCGCCGATAATGTGGATATCTGCAATAATCAGGAGAATTTGCTCGAGCTTTTCCGTGCCTTCGACAAGGACGGCAACGGCTACATAACGGCGGCTGAGTTGGCTCACTCCATGGCCAAGCTCGGCCACGCGCTCTCATTTAGGGAACTAACGGAGATGATAACGGAGGCCGACACCGACGGCGACGGGAGAATCAGCTTTGCTGAGTTTGCAGCCGCCGTTACGTCTGCCTCTGCGGATTACTTCAAAGGCTCTAGGCTTTGAACTATGGTTTTCTGTCTATTAACGGAGACTCAGATTTGATTCCGACTGTGTTTGATTTATTACAATGGTGATCTGTATCTGTGTAGTGTATCTGCTTAACCGCACAGGTTACTGTGGTTAATGAATGGATTCTCGCTGGAAATATCCCAAAGGTTAGGATAACAAAGTGGCTCTGGTTTAGTCTTTGGCCCCTCCTCTGAGAAAACAGTGGCTCCGAATAAGTATGAGAGGTATTCATTACTATGATTCAGATCTTGTTGGCCATTAATAGGTTAACTGGGCTTAATATCTGATTGTAATTACATTGTTATGTTGTGGCCATGGCTTTGGTTAACTGAGATCCATATTTTATTATAATTACATTGGTTCTGTTGTGGCCATTTCTAGGTCAAATGTGATTCAGATCTTAATTGTCAGAAACTTCTTTTTATTTGACGATTTCCAAGTCTATCCTCTGAAAAAATATTTCTTTGGCTTTGTTTCTGCTTATTTTATTGATTTTCTCTTCTCCATTATTTGGGGCTCAACCAAACTGGAATTTTACACCAAGAAATTTTCTGCTGGTTCTAACTTCTGATCATGGAGGGTGATCTGAGACATCCATGTGAAAAATTGGTACAGCTGTGCAGGGGCGCAGACTGCCAAGGCTGGGCAAGTCGTCAAGTTGTACATGGGCTCGATTTGCTGCAATGACTTGTTCAAGATGCGTGTGTGCAGAGCGGTTGTCTAGGTGTGCATCTGTTGAAGTTGATCACGGTTCCGTGTAGATTTTGGGAGTGGTTGGAGTCTGGACATCTAAATGTTTTTTCAACCTCTTTTAAGAAAAGAGGTACTTCCTAAATTTAAATTGAGATTATTTAGAGCAGTCTGACAGCGATGCAGGTCAAGGGGGAATCCACCCTGGCATTTACTCCAGAGCCCATAAGTATAGGCTGGAGGCCGCGTGGGGTTTGAACTTTGGTCGTGAGGGTTAAATATTAAAATTTGGTTGTGCCTCTTATTTCAATGGAAGTGATACTTTAATGAATGAGATCTGGGGTTTGAATCTTGGTCGTGAGATTTAAATATTAAAAGTTGGTCATCTCTTATTTCAATACAAGTGATAAGTTAATGAATGACATCTTAAAAAAATGGATTTGTTGAAGCTACTCTAACGGTAAAGCCACTACATAGGAAAGGGTACGGATGCTCATCAAAGGTGATGGATAGGGATCTTCATCAGCTATTGTAATGGTAAGGCCACTACATAGTATAATAAAGATGCTAATCAAAGTTAATCAAAGTTAATGGATAGGGATCTTCATCAACTATTTTAATGGAAGGTCATTACGTAGTATCATTTGCTTAACAAAATTTATGCGTATAATTCAATAAAAAAGAATTTAGACAAAACATTCTTTTGAATGACTTTAAATTGTGATTCATTTTCCTTGCAAAATGGAAGGTTTAAATAAGCTTACATTTTTTTGTAGTTTCTTAATGCCATAACTTGTGCATAGAATTTAATAAAGAGTAATATATGCAAGAAATCTCTTTTGATTGACTTAAAATTAGCTTATGTTGTTTGAAGAAAATTTTAAGTTCCTTATAGTTTCTTAGTACATCATGTTAGGAGGAAGCTACGGTTGTGCTAACTAAGATCTATTCATGTCGATGTAATCTATACAACTAGTTGTATGCATTTGTTAATATTGATATAAATCCTTTTACATGACTACTTATTGCTATTAATATGGTATGTAGTTTGAACCACTTAAAAGCATTAGCAACTAGCATACAATGTGTATGTGATACCTATGATAATTAAAACTAAGAACCTAGCATGCAATGTGTATGTGATACCCATGATAATCAAAGCTATGGACCTAGCATTTGGCCTTGTATGATGACACAACTTGTCTATTACATTTTGGATTCACTAGTGACTAAAATTGATGTATGGCTTAAAATTAAAGGACATGAATAGGACAATTTCTTCATTGATTTTTGTTTTAGTGTTCCTATTGATAAATGTCCCTTAGATTGTGTTTGACAATGATGTCTAGGTTAAATTTGAGATTTAGCTTTGGACTTATACATAGACATAACTTTTTAAGGTGAAATCTAATTGACTATGGTAAGTGAGGAGGATCTTCAACCAACACCGCTCAATCAAATTATCAACTCATCACATCACCGCTAGTAGCAACCAAAGAACTCACCACAACAAAACACTTATAGTTGACCATTAACATTAGATTTAGTATAAATAGAAAATGCAATTATCATCTAGTTTGTAAACCAAACTATTATAAGAACAAGGAGTTGCACCATATGGCAAATGAAGACATAAGGTTACAAATATTACTATGTACATTATCATATGATGATTCATTGGTTATTGTGTTGTCAATTGTTTTAAGTATGCTTTGGGCATTTATTAGGCTCAACACAAGTTTATAATTATTGTTTTGTAGTGTTTAAATTGTACTTCTTTAATTATGAGTCCAATTTTACGCTCTCCTTAGCACTTATTTTAGTTTTTCCATTCCTCCAAGTATTTTGGGAGCATTTCTTTCCTTGAATAATCCTCAATTCAAGAATTTGATTCTTACTTTAAAAATTCAACACACTCCTATTTGGACGCTTACTTTATGTGTGCCTTTATCCTATGTCATTTCAAGTCTATATGGGTCTTATCCTATTTTAAATTTCAAAATACTTTTTTTCCCACTTAAGTGTTGTCGATTCTAATATAAATTCAAATCTAATATTAGGGCCTATTATCTCCGCTTTGAACTATGGCAATTATTGTCAAAATTTGATGCTCTTCACTAAATTTTCGAGAGAGTAATGTGTCAGCCTTAACATTGGATTAATTCAAAGACTCAAGGTTTTGAACTATGGATTTTTGTCTAGTAACAGAGATATAGTTTTGATTTTGACTGTGTTTGATTAGCCAATTGGCTATCTGTGCAGGCTTTTGCCCATGAAAGTGTCAGCCTTTCGATAATTGCCGGTCTTTCGGCCACTTTGCAGTCAGTCTCCGTTTTCCAGGCGATGATGTGTTCACCATTCTACCGATGCATTGGACATTGACGGGGTGATGAAGTGACATACACAATGGCCAAGGACATGGAGCAGGTTATCTACCAATGCATTGGGAGGTGACGTGAACATGCTACATTTAATGCAGCTAAACATTTGTGTATGCTTAAGCATGTTTGGTGTTCTTCCATAGTGTGTCTGTCACTTCCATTGCCTGAAATGAAGTTCACAATTAATTTTTGGTTTCATTTTTTGCATTTTCCTTGTGCCTCTTGCTTTGTTTTCTACATTTCAATTTGGGAAAGCTTTGGTTTTCATTGTATGTCTTGCCTTGTTCTCTGCGCTTCAATTTGGGAAAGGTCCTTATTGGTTCTTTGCTTGCATTTTGGTTTAGGGCCACAAGCTTGCTTGTAAAATGTGTTGCTGTAGAAGTGAGGTAATTCTATCTTTTGTGTTTTTTATGCATTGTTGTGGTTATGTGTACTTTGTAGGAATATTTGGTTTATAGTTGATGGCTTTGGGGTTTTGTGGGTTATATCACTTAATTAATTTAGCGGTTTTCATTATCTTGTTTTTTAAGTGTGTGTCTCGACTACTTTGTCATTTAATTAATTTAGGGTTTTCATTGTCTGTGTTTTCATTATGTGTCCTGGCTACTCTATCACTTTATTAATTTAAGGGTTTTCATTATCTATGTTTTTTTAAGGTTTTCATTGATTACGTTTTCATTCTATGTCTCGGCTACTCTGTCAATTAATTTAGGGTTTTTTATTGTGTATTTGCATTCTATGTGAGGTCTCTATTGGTTCTCTGTGTTCCTTTTGGTTTAGATCGACACCCTTGCAAATAAAATGTGTTGGTGAAGAAACGAGGTAATTCTATCTTTCGTGTTTTCGATGCATAGTTGTGGTTGTCCCCATTTGTTAAGAACATTTTCTTTGTGCATTTATATAGTTGATGGATTGAAGGTTTTGTGGGTTATAAAATTAAAAAAACCTTGGTGATAAAAATGTTACAAAATTATATTTTAGTATTTCATTGCGTGTTTTCATTCTGTGTGTTGGGTACTCTGTCTCTACCATCTAGAGAATCAAAGTTCACAATTAAATTTGGCTTTCCATTGTGGGCATTTTCATTGTGCCTCGACTACTCTATCACTTAATTAATTTAGGGTTCTTTATTGTGTGTATTTCCATTCCGTGTGAGGTCTCTGTTGGTTCTCTGTGTTCATTTTGGTTTAGACCGTCAACCTTGCAGGTAAAATGTGTTGGTGGAGAAACGAGGTAATTCTATCTTTCGTGTTTTCGATGCATAGTTGTGGTTGTCCCAATTTTGTAAGAATATTTGCTTTGTGCCTTTATATATTTGATGGATTGAGGGTTTTGTGGGTTAAATTTTTTTAAAAACCCCGGTGATAAAAATGTTACAAAATTATATTTTGGCGTTTCATTGTCTACGTTTTCATTCTGTGTATCGAGTACTCTGTCACTACCATCCAAGGAATCGAAGTTCATAGTTAAATTTGGCTTTCTATTGTGGGCTTTTTCATTGTACCTCTCACCTTGTTCTCTGCATTTTCAATTTGGCAAAAGTTTCTGTTGGTTTTTTGATAAAATTACCATGTTTTTTTCTATGCTTAAATCAAAATGTTGTTCATATAGTGGAAATAGTGACATCCACCTTACTTCTTTGTGCAAAGGTTTTTATTGGTTTTCTGATAAGATTACCATTTTATTTTTCTATGGTTAAAATCAAAATGTTGTTCATACAATGGAAATAGTGGCATCCACCTTATTTCTTTGTTTTATGGTTTGCTATTGTATTTTGTCTGGAATGTTTGGTGGTAATAGCTTTGAAAAAATAATAATCTTCTTTGTTATTGTGACATAGAGATTGCATTGTTTCAATTTCCAAACAAATTCAATTGCTCTAGTTTAGAGAATACTTTGTGCTATGTCGGCAATCACAAGCTCTGTAGGTGCTTCACAACAACTTCATATTGTCGATTCTGTAATTTACTATATTGCCTTTCCTTGGATCTTGCAAGTCATTTATCAGTTCTTCAAATATAACTATATGAACATGTGTGTGAATCTATTTGTTTGTATGCTTATGTATATACATAGATAAATACATGTTAGCCATACACAAATAGATACATATAGGCATTCTTATAAATGTCTTTAAATTTTTTTTTTAAAATCACATATTTTGTCCTCTATTGTCTTTGTAGAATGCATACCAATATGTTTTCTTTCACAACGATAAGGAAAGGCATACATAAATGTATGTGCATAACTATACCTATATATGTGTCAATCTTTTTGATTTTATACTTCTGCATATAAATAGATAAATACACGTTAAGCATACACATTTCAATGTGCATATCGATACTCATAAATGTAGTGAAATAAACAAAATGGAACCGTGCACATAGGCATATGCATACACATACATATAGCCATGCTCATATATGTGTTCGACTCAAGGGAAAAAAATGGACAATGATGCATACATATCTGGATTTCATTGTGTGCATCAGTTCCCCTCTGCTTTCTAAAGCAAAAAAAGAAGAAGCTTTCTCTCCCTTCTATACAAACATGTTTATAAACTGTTAGAGTTATCATGTATTAGCTAATAATTATTAATTCAATTATTAGTCTATTATCCTCTATGCTTAAGCTAAACTTAGGCATTTAATAATATGGTAGGTATTTAATAATTATTCTACACTTTATCCCTTTAGGGTTTCTTTAGGGTTGCATATTCTCCTTTTATAAGGATTGTATTGTATTTTTTATTTTATTCCCTCTCTGAATGATAATCTTTTTCTTCAGAGCCATTATTGCTTTTTTGCCTCCATTCTTCTCTTGTGACATGTATTTTGCTTGCAGGTGTTCTTGTGATATTTGAAGTTGTATTTCTCAACTTCTTCATGGTATCAGAGCCTACATCTGTTGCTACTTGTTCCTGATTTTTCAAAAGAATTTTTGGAGGCCAGGGTTTCAAGTTTTTTTCAGAGTTTTTATTTGGATCTGGGTTGCTTCTTTGATTCTGGGCATTTTGGGCTCAAACGGACATCACTGTTGAGCTCAGAACACCCAAAAACCCTCATTTTCATATAAAATTTGTCCAATTTGGACAACTTTGGCTTTTTTTTTTTTTTTTTTTTGGAGAGCCTTGGCAGTTACCGTCGGGGTTTGTAAACACTCGACGATCTGTAAACCACCGGCCTCCACAGCGGCCCCGCCGCTCCGCCACCCAGCCGTCGCTCGGCTGCCGCCGCTTAGCCCTGCCACCACCTCCCTACCACCAGCAAGGATGGGTTTTTTTTCTTAAAGGCCTATTTGACCTAGAGGTGTTTTTTTTTGTCATAACTTGGGCAAACAAAGTCGATTTTTGAAAAATATTATATCGCCGAAAATCTCTTTTAGAGCTCTATTAAGATCTGGAGGTGAGATTTGCTGATTTTTTAATTTTTTACCTAGTTTTTGCCGTCAAAGTCAAAGCTCTTTTCTACACTCCGGGAGCCATAACTTGGGCAAACAGACTCCTTTTTTGGCAAACAAATAGGTGTCAGAATGGTATTGGAGAGCCCTATTCAGATTTGGGGTCATTGTTCTAGAAATTTTACCAGGTACACAAGATATTGTTTGAAGTAATTTTTTTTGCTCTTGCCTTTCCTTCTGGCTTTCAGATTGTATTGGGGTTTGGTTTTTCATCTTGTGGGGGGTGTTATTTTCTACTTTCTGTAAATTACTTTAGAAAATCAAAACACCTAAAACTCAAACAACAAACCCCCTTCTGCATCCTTTGTCTAGTTTGAAAGATCACTTAGTTAAAAAACACAAGAGCAGGAGCAAGTACAGGTACAAGTACACATGGCAAATTCTTCAATTGAGCTTCTTACACCATAGAACTATCACATCTGGAAAGCTCGTATGACGAGGCTTCTCCGATCACAAGCGTTGTGGTCCTATTTGGATGAGGCTCAACCTCAGTTGCAGCGTCCTTTTGAGATTCTTTAGCACATGAATAAGATGGATGAGGCCATGGGTGTCATCTCCTTGCATGTTTTAGACAACTTGTTTTTTCACCTTGATGGTTTGCTCACTTCTCGAGCTATGTGGTCCAAATTTGACGATCTCTTTGGTACCATCAATGAGTTCAGAGCATTACAGATTGAGGCAGAGCTATCTTCCTTGTTACCTAAGTCCTTTCCTCACATTGAGGATTTTCTAAACAAGTTTAAAACCACCAGATCTATCCTCCATAGTTGTGGTAAAAATAAGACAAACACAGAGTGTATCTACCTGATTCTCTCTAAGCTTCGAGGTCCCTATCAAATATTTGCTTCTACATTTTATTCTACTATGGATGCCTTGGGTGCACGCTTCACCATGCCTACATTTGATGTGTTTTGTGATCGCTTGACTCGTGAGCAGGCTCACCTATCTCAGTTGGACACTTTCACAGTATCAAAGAACAAAGCATTGGTTGCACAAACATCTAAAGAGAACAAGAAGTAGAAACCAAAGCCTTAGAAGGATTCAGCTGGCAGTGAGAGTTCCTCCAAGCCACTACCTAAGTCTGATTATAAATCGAAGTCCTATCCCAAACAAGAGAAATTTTCTAAGTCTGCTAAGTCTTCTTCCAAGACTAAGAAGAAGTCAAATGAACTTTGCAGTTTTTGTGGCAAGGAAGGACATCCAGTTTCTCGATGTTGGAAACGATTAGAGGCTTTGGAGGAAGCCATGCAACAACATCATATTTCTTCTCCTTAGTCTCCCTCTTCCTCTTCTACAAGGAAAGGACATACTCTTTGTGCACGAGCTATTACTTTTGCATCCACTTGGATTATCGATTCAGGGGTTTCTCACCAGATGACACACTCGCAGTAGCTTGTTACCTTACTTGCTCACAGTGATACTTTACAGATTGCAGTTGGTGACTCAACACAAATTTTAGTTTCAGGTTCAGGTACTATTCCATTGATAGGTGGTTCTATTCAGGATGTTCTTTTGGTTCCTGATATTTCGACAAATCTCCTCTGTGTTTATCAGATTTGTCATTCCGGCTCTAGCAAAACAGTTGAGTTCTCACCACATGATGTGGTTATTAGAGAGCTCCATGATCCCAATTTGGTTGTGGCTACTGGTAGTGTTGATCCTGATTCTTGGTTATATAGGTTTGATGGCTTTGAGAGTCTAGATGGTTCATGTGTTTCTCTTGTAGCACTTGCAGATTCAGTGAGAATACTTTGGTATGAGCGTTTTGGCCATGTCAATTACAGATACTTACAACAGATGAGCACACAGGCACTTGTGAATGGGCTCCCTTAGATATCCTGTACTGATGGTGTATGTCGAGGTTGTGCACTTGGAAAAAATCACCGAGATCCCTTTCCTACAGGTAGAGCCACATGTGCTAAGGGACCCTTGGATTTGGTACATAGTGATCTTATGTCATTTCCGACTCCATTTTTTTCAGGGTCTAAGTATGTGCTCACATTCATTGATGACTTCTCTAGACGTACATGGGTGTACTTTCTTAAGTACAAGTCTGATGTCTTTGATTCATTTCGAGTCTTTAAGACATTTGTAGAGAAGCAATCTAGTCTTTCTATCCAAAAAATACACACAGATAATGGGAGAGAATATGCGAATCAGGCTTTTACAGGTTTCTGCATAGAGCATGGTTTGCAACATCAATTATCAGTTCCTCACACTCCTGAGCAGAATGGTGTTGCCGAGCAAAATAACAAAACACTATGGGAGATGGCCAATTGTATGCTTCAATCACGTTCTATGCAACCTTCTTTTTGGGCTGAGGCAGTTAATTGTGCCACTTATATTCAGAATTGGATGCCTCATAAGGCGTTGCGCCGAATGAATCCTGAGGAGGCTTGGTCCCATGTCAAGCCTGATGTTTCATCATTCCGAGTTTTTGGTAGTGAGGCTTGGGCATTATTCTAGATTCTCAAAGAAAATCCATGGAGAGGAAGAGTCGACCACTCATATTTGTTGGCTATTGTGAGGATGCTAAGGCATACAAGTTGTTTGATCCTGATTCCCGAGAGTTCCTGTTTAGGCGAGATGTCCAGTTTGATGAGCGCCTTCCTCAGATGGATTATCCATCACTAACTTCTCCCTCACTACCTCCTCCTCCCTCTTCATCTTTTGAGGATTCCTTATTCCTTGAGGATTATGCAGATGATGGTCCGCCATCTCCACCACCCCCACCACCCGCAACTCAGCCTTTGCCCAAGTGGGCCTGGTTTACAGTTGATGCCGTTGGTTCTATGGTAGGTGATCCTTCAGACTCTCATCATACTTGTGCACAAACATCTGGTTTTAGTCTTCTAAGTTATGCCATTTCAGATAATAATTTTTTTTCAAAGGCGACAGGTCACCTAGAGTAGGATATGGCCATGGATGAGGAGTATTCTTCTTTGATGAAGAATCATATTTGGGATCTTTGTACTCTTCCGAAAGGAAGAAAGTTGGTTCGGTGCAAGTGGGTGTACCGTACCAAGTATGTTGCAGACGGTTCTATTAATAAGTATATGGCTCATCTTGTTGTGAAGGGGTTTTCTTAGATGGAGGGTATTGATTACTTCGAGACCTTTTCTCCTATCGCCAAGATGAATTCTATTCGCTTTGTACTTCTACTTTCAACTTCACAGGGATGGACAGTTTTTCAGATGGATGTGAAGAGTACCTTCTTGCATGGAGACTTTCATGAGGAGATCTATATGGAGCAGCCTCAAGGATTTGTGCAGGATTCCTCTTCGGTTTGCAGACTTCAACATTCATTATATGGTCTCAAACAGGGCCCTCAAGCCTAGTATGAGAAGATGGAATCTTTCTTGCTCTCCACACTCTTCACCTGTTGTCATTCCAATCCCATAATTTATATTCAGCGTCAGGGGGATGATATAGTTATCCTTGTGCTATATGTTGATGATCTCATCATTACCGGTAGCTCGTCCTCCTTGATTCAGGATATTAAGAGAGCTTTGATGGAGCAGTTTGAGATGACAAATCTCGGCCTTCTGCACTATTTTTTGGGCCTACAGGTTATCCAATCTTTCGATGGGATTTCCATACTTCAGTAGAAGTATGCTCTTGATATGCTTCACAGATTTGACATGCTTGCTTGCAAGCCTGCACCCACACCTTTTCAGTCAGGTGTTGTTTTGTATGCCACTTGTTCTACACCTTCTGTGGATCATACCTTATACATGAATTTGGTTGGCAATTTGTTGTACCTAACACATACACTCTCATATCTTTCCTTTGTTGTTGGTCTTGTCTCTAGGTTCTCTCATGATCTCCATGAGAGCCATTAGCAAGATGCCAAACGTATTTTGAGGTACATTCAGGGCACTACATAGTTTGACATTCACTATACTTCAAGATCCCCTCACATTGTTGGCTTCACTAACTCAGATTGGGCTGGTGATGCTCATGATCGGAAGTCTACTTTTGGCTTTGTTTTTTTTCTTGGTTTTAGCCCTATCACATGGTGTTGCAAAAAAAGGTCTGTTATTGCATTATCATCCATAGAGGCTGAGTACTGAGCAACGACGTTAGCTAGTCAGGAGGTTTTATGGCTTCGACAGTTGATGATTGAGTTTGGGTTCCCTCCTGATAGTCCCACTATTCTTTGGTGTGACAATCAAAGTGCCATTCACATTTCCCACAACCCAATGGAGCACCAAAGGACTAAACACATTGAGCTTCACATGCACTTCCTCAGATAGTTGATTCAAGATGGCTTTCTCATCTTGGAGTACATTATTACAAAAGAGCAGGTTGCTGACATCTTCACTAAACCTTTTACATCTCCGTGCTACCTTTAGTTGTGCTCTATGCTTGGGGTGAAAGAAGTTGTCATTGGGGGGTCTCATTGAGACCTTCCTTCATTTTTTTAGCATAATTTTCCATCTCTTTTTGGAGTAGATTTTTTTCCCACGTGGTTTTCTCTATTTCTCTGGTTCATAGAGATTTGGTTGTGATTGGGTACCTCATCAGGCCTTGTTGCCAGGACCCAAATTTGCTTTCATCATGTAGTTGCATTTTTGCTTCATGCATTTAGTTTTTTAGCTACTCCCTAAGTTCATCTTAAGGGGGGAGGGGGGTGTTAGAGTTATGATGTATTAGCTAATAATTATTTAATTAATTATTAGTCTATTATCCTCTACGCTTAAGCTAAACTTATGCATTTAATAATATGGTAGGTCTAATTATTAAATACACTTTATCCCTTTAGGGTTTCTTTAGGGTTGCATATTCTCCTTTTATAAGGATTGTATTGTACTTTTTATTTTATTCCCTCTCTAAATGACAATCTTTTTCTTCAAAGCCATTATTGTTTTTTTGCCTCCGTTCTTCTCTTGTGACAGGTATTTTGCTTGCAGGTGTCCTTGGGATTTTTGAAGTTGTATTTCTCAATTCTTCATAAACATACATATACATACATACATACATACAAGCACATATATGTTTGCCAATGCAAGTGTGTGCCTTCCAATAGACGCTAGAGCTTTGGCCATTTTCTAGGCAATGCTCATTTTTTAAGGCAACAGTTTGCTCTACTGAGGAAAGGCACTCTATCCAAGGATGCTAAACACGTTTTCTATCGATGCATTGTATAGTGACGGGGCTACGGTAAGGAAAGCCATGCATATATATATATTTGTATAGCTATATGTGTGCGTGTGTAGATGTTTTTTGTGGTGCTAGTGTTATCTATTCATTCATCATGGCCAAAAAAACAACTCTAAGGTTGAAAGTGCTAAAAGTTAATGTTTAAATGAGCTAATATTTAAATTTTGTGTCCTTATGTCAGGAATCAAAATTACCTTCAAATGTTCTTTAAAGTTATATTGTTAAAATAACTAAAGCATTTAGAATGTTTTATTTATTGGGAAAAAGAAAATCTCCTTCAAGGATATTTCCCACGTTAAAAGGATAAGTCAAAGCTAGATTCCTCTTTTACCAATGAGGAGGGAAATTAAATGGTAAATCAAAAGGAGAACGAGGGAGGCAAATTTTTAGTATGCATGAGAAGAATAAGGAGTTAAAGGTTCACTTTCCACGTTGAGTTCTTTATCATGTAGCCTCTTTTCATGTAGTGCTAATGTTAAGGTTTTGTAAAGAAATTTTTGGTTGCTATGCTAAGAAGGTCAAGTTTTCGTGTGTTTTAACATGCAAATCTAGAAGAAAGGCGGTTGAAGCTTCCTTATCTTTACAAAAGATTGGAACAACCACCGCAAACTAGGAAGCACAAAGGCACTTCCAGTTATGATTGAAGAAGGGGCTGATCAAACATCACATACAACAGTCTCAACGCAGTTGGACGTGAAGATATAATTCAATGAATATAAAGAGGGCATGAAAAGGGTTGTGTAGACACACAGGTCACTTTAGTTTTCTCATGCAAAGATAATATGTGTGCATCTCATCAAACAGGTCTTTCTCTTTCCCATAGCTTTTCTTTCTTTCTTCTTATGAAAAAACAAGGGTGTTTAGTTGCAAAAGAATCAAAATGGAATGATATCTTCATAGACGTCACTGCACTAAGATCTGTAGTTCCAAGAGTAGTCTTAGGAGGCATCAAATCTGCAACAAGACATGAGACAGTTAAAAGGCATTGAATATGTAATTTTAATTTCTTTAAGATATTGATACCTGACTGTCACAAATAGATATATTGTTGGCCTCTTTTGCATTGATCAAAATGTTAGAAAATAATGATGCTTTCATACCATGCAAAGATAACCAGCAGTTGTAGATGATGTCATTCAAGTTACGATAGCCATAACAGTAAAGAAGTCTTATGAAAAACAAGGGTTTCTAATTGAAAAAGAATCAAAATGGCATGATATCTTAGTTACCAGAAACGAGAAACGAGAAACGCAACCGCAACGGCAACGTGACGAGAAACGGAATATTTAAAGGTTGCGTATAAGAAACGTATATATATATATATATATATAAAACTATAAAAAATTATTTTACATAAATGAAATAGCATGGAGTTTTATATATATTTTCATTAAAAAACTTTATTTCACATAAATAAAAAATATGAAGTTAAAGTTTCTAAAATACAAAACAATAGATATATACGCATGCAAGTTTATTATAAAAATATATGTATATGCAATTTTTTATTATAAAATATTATTCTACATAATTGAAAGGCATGAATTTTTATATATAATTTCATTAAAAAACTTTATTTCACATAAATAAAAAATATGAAGTTAAAGTTTCTAAAATACAAAACAATATATATGCCCATGCAAGTTTATTATAAAAATTTATTCTACATAAATGAAAAAGCATGAGAGTTCTATATATAATTTCATTAAAAAAATTCATTCACATAATTAAAAATGTACGAAATTAAATTTTCTAAAATAAACAATCCATGCAAATTTATTATTAAAAATATATGTGTATGCAACTTTTTATTATAAAAATTTATTTTACATAAATAAAAAAGCATGCAAGTTATATATTTAGTTTCATTAAAAAAATTATTTCACATAAAAAAAAATATATGAAGTTAAAGTTTCTAAAATAAAAACATAATAAGAATATGTATATGTGCATGCAAGTTTCATTATAAAAAATTAATTTACATAAATAAAAAAAATGCAAGTTATACATGTACAAAACTTTATTTCACATAAATAAAATTGCATGAAGTTAAAGCTTGAAAAATACAAAACATAATAAAATAATGACCAAGAATATTATTAAATACTTTTAAATAATTTGAAATGATTTTTCAGTTCAAAAATGAAAATACAAGTATCATAATTGTTTGCAGTTACATAAATATAAAATATTGAAAGATATCATCAAAAGTTTGATGTTCAAGGAATGCTTCCGCTTGCTTCACCTATCTCCATTCCAGCTGCAAGTAAACTCTCCTCTACATTATCTTCAAGTACTTCTATTGGCAATTCATCATTTCCATCATCCATCAAGCCACCATAGTCCCACATCCTATGAGGCCCTGACTTATAATCAGTAGAAGCACGAGATAAAAGACGAAGATTTGAATGTATATACACAAGATCCTCTGCCATTTTGCTACCTAGCCTGTTACGCTTCACAGAATGGATGAAGGAATACTCACTCCAATTTCTTTCACATGTAGAAGAACTAGAGACCTATTCATGTAAAACAAAATTAAACAATATTAACATATTAAAATAAATTAATAATAAAATAAATCTATTATTCAACTATTATATGCCTAAACATGCAAAAATTTACCTGAGATAACACACGAATTGCAGTATTTCTGAGTTCTGGTGTTTTTGTTCGATAATTCTCCCAAAAGGCTTTGGGTTCCATATTCAATCGATCAAATGGAACATCTTTATGGGAAAAATTATCAACTCCGTCAATATATTTTGACAATTGATCCTTGATTTTAGTGCGGTCCTCTCTATTTGGATAAACTCTACCTAGATAGGCTTTCCATCCTGTCGAAACTTCATCATCCAACCATGGTTTTTTGTGAAACCATTTTGGATTAAGTAAAAATCCAACTGAATGAAGAGGCCTATGAAGCATCCTCCATCTATCTAAACTACAATTCCAAACAATATCATGTGTCTCTTGATCAAATGATGGTGCCCCAACAATAAATATATTTTTTAGCTTCTCTCTCATTTGATCTAGCTTCTCAAACACATCTCCCATGCATGGTTTATCATTATCAAAAAGACGAAGAACTTCAATAAGAGGCCAACAAAGTATAAGAAGATCACCTACTCGTTGCCAAAATAAAATTGACCCACTACCAATTATGAGATCAAAAATTTCATCACATGCTTGACTATTGGTACTTGGTCTATCTCTCCATCTCTCCCATTCAGTGGACACCACCATTTGCCTTAATGCTTGTTTTACCTTCACAATTCTATCAACCATGATAAAATTGGAAGCAAATCGTGTTTCTGCACATCTAAGTAGCTGCAAAGAAGCATGTTTTCTATATATAGCATGTGACATAGAATGATTTACAATAAAATGTTGTATTTTTTTTACATTTGAAACTACCTCACTAATCCAAGGAAGGCTATTATGCAGATCTTTAAGAAGCAAGTTCATGCAATGAACAACACATGGGGTCCAAAAAATGTTTGGAAATTCATTTGTGATCCTGTCTCCTGCCAAGGCATTGTTTGCAGCATTATCAGTGATAATTTGAACAACATTGTTTCTCCCTACCTGCTCAATTGCTTCACGGAAAAGACCTGCAATATATGTTGTATCTTTCACATGACCTGAAGTATCATGCGATTTCATAAACATTATACCCTTAGGTGAACAAACAAGAATATTAATCAATGGTCTACGTGCAATGTCAGTCCAACCATCTGAAACTATAGAAACACCTGTATATGACCAACTATCTCTAACATCTGTTAGCCTTTCTTCAATGTGTTTCTTCTCATCATCTAAAACAATAGTGCGAAGTTTTTCATAGCTTGGAGGCACATACCCTTTAGGCGCATTATTAACCATCCTCATAGCCTCTTTCCATAAAGGAGACCTAGCTATGTTGAATGGCATTCCACAACCGAAGAAAAGTCTCCCAATAGCAGCATCTACATTCTTTCTGTCAATGGCATCAAACATTCTTCCAATTTGAGATTCATGAACGGAGGTAGAAGAAGATGAAAATGGTGGCATCCCTGGGTGAGAATCTTTTGATTGTTCCTCAGTAGGTTTTAAAGACTCTACAAAATTAAACTCTCTAATCAAGTCAGATCATTGTCCTTTTGGAATATGTTTACAAATGAATATTTGTTCTTTCTTACCAACTCCTAACAAATGATACCGAACTCGTTGGATTGAACTAGACTTGTTTGTCTTGCAATGTAGGCACTTCCATTGCCTACTTCTGCCATAATTTCCTCTTGAATAATCCCCAATTATTGTGACAAGCTTCCACAACTTTTTCTCAAATTCCCTTTTTGCTTTGTTATATTCTGTGGGTTTTGTGGATTGACTCTCTAATTCGACCATGGGAGGATTTGAAGAAGCATCATCCATTTTTCCTCAAATTCTGTTTACAAGTATAACAAATCAATTCAAATTCTAATATTTATTTTATAGCAATAAAAACAAGATTGATAAACTAATGGAAGGAAGAAAATAACACACCTGATTCGCAACACCAAAACTTAACTCTCTTCTTGAAAATATTTCAATCAATTTGTGAATTATAATCTTTGTTTCAATCCTTTTATAAGAAATTTTAAGAAACTATATATAGATATACTTATATTTAGTAGCTTCAACTATACATATAAAAAAAAATTACTCATAGTTATCTACATATTTTAAAAAATAAAAAATAAAAAAAAATATTTTTTATATTTTAATTTTAAATATAACTTATAATTAAAAATCTAAAATAATAATATAAAAGCTTATATATTCCAAAAAAAATATTAAATTTATTTTACTTATAAAATTATCAATATTATAAATTATTTAATAAAAATTATATATTTTATTAAAACATAAATAAATAAAATTAAAATTAATTTTAAAATTTTAAAATTTTAAATAATAAAACTAATTTTAATCAAAAAATAATTTTATAAATAAATGTTAATTTAAAAAAAAAATATTTAAATCATTAAATAGTTTATATAGCACAAACTTTTTCTAAAAATTTCAAAAAAAAATCTAAATTAATGTTAAAAACTAAATATAATCAAATTCACCTTGATATTCTGAAACATTAGTGAAAGATAAACATAAATTATATTAAGATATTACATTGCATGAACAGTAGATATTTATATTAGGAGATAAATTATCTAGATATTGCATTGCATGAATTGTAGATAATTATATTGAAATATTTTGCATAGGGCTGTATAATTAATGTTAGTTAAAGTTATATATTTAATGTAACTAACATGACATAGAAAACTATAATCTACATCTACTAGTTAATCTAAAGTTAAGCCATGAAACATGCAATTTCACATGCCAAAAAAAATCAGTGTGTCAATGTTAAATCAATAAAAAACAATTACTTTACTGTCAAATCTGTTTAAAACATTTACTTTACTATAAAAACCTGTTAAAAACAATTACTTTACCATTTAAAACATTTACTTTACTTTAAAAACAATTACTTTACCCCGCTTATAATGGAAAACAATTATTTGACTGACAAATCAAAACAATGGAAAACGTATTACAAACGCTGCAGTTTCGGCCGTTAGAGACGCGAAACGCGTTTCTCCCGTTGAAACGCGAAACGACGGGAGACCGTCGCGTTTCTGGCAACTAAGCATGATATCTTCATAGACCTCACTGCACTAAGATCTGTAGTTCCAAGAGCAGTCTTAGGAGGCATCAAATCTGCAACAAGGCATGGGATAGTTCAAAGGCATTGAATATGTAATTTTAATGTCCTTAAGATATTGATATGTGACTGTCACAAATAGAGTATATTGTTGGCCTCTTTTGCATTGATCAAAATGTTAGAAAATAATGATGCTTTCATACCATGCAAAGATAACAAGCAGTTACAGATGATTCCAATCAAGTTAAGATAGCCATAATAGTAAAGAAGACCATAGCATGCCATTCTAAAGACAGAGTAGTCATGACAATGTATATGCTTATATTTATCTCTTGAAGGGAGATAGGAAGAGTGTGTAGCCCCAAAGAAGTCACTGTCAAAGCGTGATTCTTCATTCTTAAGATAGAGATTCCAACATCAGGAAGACACATATATCAGTTTGAGCAAGCAAAGCTATATATATCAAATAGAAGGATACCAAAATACAGTCACAGTCACATGAAGAATATAAAGACAATGCAAAGCAGTCCAAACAGTGATGAGACAATCCCTATCAAGTGCAGCAAACACAGTCATTAAGAGTAGGAATCACTGTCCACACACAAAGATTTTGCATAATAGTCCTAACAAAAGTTTAGAATTGATAGATAATGGGAAGAAGTACTCTCAGACCTGCACTTAAAAGATCATTGATAAATAAGAACACAGTGCACATGGGCATTCATGAAGGCAGTCATTTGCAGTCATAAGAGCCTAAATATTGTAGAGAAGATAGCCTTCAAAACAGAGAAAAGAACGTAGTCTTCAGAGCAGCCTAGTTCTTTATCACAAAGGGTTTCATTTTACAAGGAGATCACAGCCAAAAGGTTATATCAATGGTGACTAGAATGTGCAAAAAATTCAAAGCAAAGACCTCAGGAATTAAAGAGAAAGAGCTTCTTCAATAGCAGCCAGAATCACAAAAATGACAAGCACAGTAAGGAATAGTCATAAAGAATGACATGATAATCCTATGACCAACAACAAGCACCCGTGGAATCACACATAATGAGAATATGGAAGCACAAAATCATCAAGAGTCTCAATGAGATAGAGTCATCAAAATGAAGATAGAAGTTCCTATAAGTGAAATCATTTATAAACAAAAGAAATGTAAGACTGTGGCAAGGTGGTATTATCTTCAAAGATAGTACGAGCAATGTTTTACAACACTCTTATATGATGCAACTATGAGATTCACAGTGCCAATGTTTATGAATAAAGATTTGATAATAGCATGACAGTTCAAAGCAGACCTAGAGCTTTAGTAGGTCTAGCAGCTAAGGGTGAATGAACAGTAACAAGAATTAAGATATAAATAAGACAATGACAAAACAAGAAATTGTTATCAAGGAATAGTGCAAGGATAGTCTAAGCAATGCACACAGTCATGCCATCATTTTAGATAGAAGATACCATAATCAATGAAGCATGCTACAAGGTTAAAGATCTAAGATAGTGACTGGTCTCAGATACAGAACATGAGGTGAACCTTTAAAATTATGTTTTGTAATAGTTGTAAATAAACAAGACAAATCTTTCCTCAACCATTCAAAACAATGGAAGTACAGTGACATATGTGTTTCTTTGGAGACAAGTACAGTGATAGAGAAAAAGTATGATATCAATGGATGCTTTATGACAGTCACTAATGATAGAAGACCTTAGGTCCTTTGACAGTAAAAACAGAGAGCATCATGGAAGATTCAAGAAAGTAGGGTTTGCAAGGACAATAACACTGTCCAAGGAGTAGCAAAAGAGGATAATACACGAGCACAAGATGATAGAGACATAAGCCTAATATGCTACAATCATACACAATATAAGACAATCAACAATAATTTATTCTTAGTCCCATAACATAGTCACAGTGAGCAAAAGAAAGCATTGAGAGTATGTCATCGTCAAATGATCAAAGTGTATTAGTAGTCATCGAAGACCTTTGCCACAATGACATTTTAACAGTCCTAAATAAGTATTCATTTTGACACAGAGGCTTTGATACTAAAATATTCAATACAGAGGAGAATGCCATCACCATGAGTAAAATACATTCCATATTGATAAACCTTGATCTAAGAGATAATACAGTCTAGGTACAAAAAGGGTAGAAAATACGGTCACTGTAGTCTTGTGGCAGTCAAAAGCTTGTCAATAATTGAGAATTTGAAGGGCTACAGTCATAGAAAAGCCTAGAATTCAAGAGAATTCAGAAACTGAGTTTTTTACAGACCTAAAGAAGCTCTTTTCAAAGAACACAATGATATGTAAAAGAGACAGTTTTGGGGGTCAACTTCATGCATTGAGGGTTTGTGTTAAAACGTAAACTTTTTCAAACATCAAATGAGCATCATGTTGAAATATGAGAGGACTGTAACAGTAGATTAGATTAAGGACTAACTAATCAATGTCATGATACGATAGGGTAAGGGTATGAATCTCAAACTAGTATGGCACATGAAATGAACAAGAATTGAAGAGCAACTTTAGAATCAGTCAAATCAATTATACAATCAGTTGAAATCATGTAGATTAGTACAAGGGCTAGTTGAGATGGTAAAGGATGAAGTTTTAATTCTTGCAACACTTTGAGGCCTAGTTTGAGCAGTCTTAGAGGCAGATACAAGTAGTTCTACATCAACTTGAGTCCCCACATGGATTAATAGTCACTTGAGTCTTCTTTTGCAGCGATTAACAATCAATTTGCATGAGTTAAAAAGCCTTTTATGCATGCTTTTCAAGAAAATTTGACCCCAAAGGACTTTACATGCAAGGTTAAAAACAAAGTGGAAGCACCCATCTCACCTTCAGTTCTTAAAGGCACAACAGTTCATCTTCACTTCTTCTCAAGACTTCCCCTATAAGACTTTTCTTCTCTTCTTTTCTAAGCAGTTCTTTCTTTCTACTTGCATCTTCAGCAAGATTGAAAGCTTTGTAGCTCATTTTTATTCAGTTTTCAAGCATTGTAATAACAATTATTTTTTAGTATTCAATAGGAAAGAGCAGATTCCTCTTCAATAATTTCTTGTGTTCTTATTGTCATATGAATGATTTCATTGAAACATTGTGATTTTCATTAAATCCTTTGTTTTGTCTCATTAATGCTTTCTAGAACAAGAAGATTTCATATTCATCTTAGGTTGCATGTTGTGTTTATCAAGTTTTCAATCCATTGTATTTGTGAAAACCCATTTTTCCTTCTATAAATATTGAAACTTCGAACCTTCATGTGAAATGTTTATGAACTTTGTGATATAAATTGAATTGTGAAAAAAATCTAACTCTTCTGAAGTGGATTATAGTTTTAGGACAACGAATATAATCAAAACCTTAGGTGTATCATCTCTTGTTAGCAAATAGATTTCAGTTTCAAAGATAGCTTTCTAAACCTTTTCCATTCAAGTTAGTTTTAGGTGATTCATCAAGGGAGCCAACCCTTCATTTGG